>NW_024704746.1:18203010-18507887 GCF_018977255.1 Callorhinchus milii
GCCTCCTAGTCCAACATTGTAACTGGTAACTACTATGCCAACTGTATAGGGAATTTCACAATTGATTTAATTAGGGCAAACAAATTTGTAATTTCACATAACAATCCAGTATTTGCCTGAGAATGTCAATGTTTCATTGCCTGTACATAATATTTAGATTATTGATTTACACTATAACGCTCAAGACTTTGGCAGGATATATCTGACGCCAACACACATACATTGCCTTAAAATGGATTTTTTAATCAAATAACCACATTTTTTTAAAATTGAATAAACCTATTTTTGATTAAGTGGTGTAATATCAAACAGTCTGCTGACCTGTCCTCAGCATAAACTGGCTTATTCCATGGTCTGAAACAAACAATTATAAACAATTTAAAAATCCTAAGCTAAAAAGAAACTTCAAATAAAAACAAAGGGCACTGATATATCATCAAGAGCATCAAAAATGTTCAAGATCCTGACACATTTTTTAATTTGCTTGTGAGGCAGACTTTGTCTCTCATAAGATAGAGTCAGAGTTACTCATGGAACACAAATTATAGAAAATATTTTAATGACGTCCTAGTTTAGCCAAAGCATTCTGCTGAGTATAAGCTCAGTGATCCACCTTTTTTTATATATTAAAACATTTACACAATTTCACACACACAATTTAAATTGTGTGCAATAGGTTATTTTAATAGGTTAAACGGTTCAAAAATTAAAGTTCTAGTTTAGCCAAAGCATTTTGCTGAGTCGAAGTTCAATGATCCACCTGTTTTTTTTTCCAGTGAACAAATTCAAACAGTTGTAGTTCTTAACCATGTTCCTTAACACAGACACAATTGTTCTTTAAGGATTGAAGGATTGTAGTGATTTCACTCATGCTGAAGTGCATTGGTGAGAGCATCCACCATTTGGGCATTCTTGCTTCATAAATAGCTGAATACACTTTATAGTAGAATGGATTCACCTACACCAAGGAGCTTGGCTAATGGGCTGAGATGGAACTTAATATTGAGAATATTTTAAAAATGTTATCCTGGTGATTACATGACATCTTACTGCAATAAGACCAATTAAAATTAGCCAATTGTCTGGTACAAAGATGCAATTCCACAGTTCCTAGGATAAATTCAGTCGTTCTGGATCTAAGTGTACTATTTTGCACTTTTTTTCATTTTGTTTTTTATTACATCACCACGTTCAGCTTCTTTCTCCATAATTGTTCAGTCACTTTGTTCCTGCTTTCTGGACTAATAAGCCTCCTAAAATTCATCTACCCCACACCCTTTCTTTCAACTTGACCACTAAATTCTCCAAGAATCTTAACATATATTTCGAAACAGTTATCTCTATAATTGCAACACAGCAAGTATGAGGATTGGAGCTTGAGTCAGAAATAAACATTGATACACAAGCACAAGGCAAGAAGATAAGGCAAAGGTAAAGCTAGCGGAGGAAAAAATGTACTTTAAGGATCCCCTGGTGGACTAGCAGATAAGTGCTTTGTGTGGTGTGGTAATGAACCATACAGATCAGCATCAGCATGAAGGATCCAACATCGATCCCTGGTCTGTGCTGAGTTCTCTGTTCCCCACCTGGGAAGAAGTGGAGAGCTACAATTAGCCTTGGTGTCTCCTCAAAAATAGGGAGAAATCAGCTCCTGATTACTCTCCAGTGACCACGAGAGGGGAAATATGCAGCAGTGGGCGTCAGGTGAGGTCAGGATTAAACTTGGATGTCTTCTATGGTAAAATAGCCTGCCAACACTCAGTGTTCAGGCTCACAAGTGACAAATGAAATACAGAGAAATACTGGAAATCCACAGCAGGTCAACGAACATCTGAAAGTGAAGAATAGGCTAATGTTTTGGGTAGGACTCTTTATTAGTTCCGATTGACACTTTATGCAGTTCTTTTATTTCAGGTTTCCAGAATTCCAGGACCTTTCGTATCACGCACGGTCACTTGAGTTGGTTCCCACTTAAGTTTACTGTCTTCGGGAGAAGAAATATAGAGGAAAACAGGGGGTTATTTTTCCAGTATACTCTGCAGTTTGCTCTTAGATATCCTGGGTGAATTATCTCTGTGTTCCTTCTACAATTTGTATCAAAATTCTTGACAAAATTCTCTGAACTTTTTTATATTCTTTTTTCATTGTGTACAGAAAACACCTGTAAAATACAGGAGACTGGATACTTTTTACCAGGAGACATTTTGCAAAATGGGATACTTCTCAAGCACTGCCATCATCGGTTACATTTAAATATAGTGAAAATATTAACTATAAAAATTAACACATGAAAATTTTGTGAAGTGTTTCAATCACCTTAAAGCACACTAATTTTGTCCATTAAAAATGTACTTTCAATAAAAATGGATCTATTTAATAGCTCCAGCTCAAAAGAATCAAGGTTGTGAATTTTGTACACTTATTGTATTATTGTACACGTTTATAGATATTGTTCATGTGTTTATTTTATCTATTCTAAAACTGTATTGCGAGAGAATTATGATGATAATAATACATAATAATCCTTGCATTTGATATAGTGCCTTATCATGTCTTTGAGACGTCTCAAAGCGCTTCACAGAATATACTGCAAAGTGAATTGTCTGTATATTTTGTGGCCGAAACATGGCAACCAATTGCGCTCAGCAGTGTCCCACAAACAATCATGATCTAATGATGGCACTAGTGTTCAGAAAAAAGACATTTCATCACTAGCTTAGCAGTAGTTTAGTGGGACTCACGTAAATCTTACGTAAATCCAGCCTGTTTGTGTCAGGGTCTAGACTCAAGGTTGCCACGCATTTGAATAGATTCAACACTACTGGCACCATATTTCCACTAAAATATTTATATTTAGCCATTCATCAAAACATGCCCAAACGGTTAACCTATTTTTGACTTACTGATTAATCAGCTATGGATTTCAACATTTCCAGCATTTTCCCAGGATTGGTGAGGGAATCGGTTAGGATCCCTCTGATCACTATTCAGTGAGACCTGTTAAAAGTGATTACATGGGAACTACAGAAAACTGGATTAAAAATGAAGACTGTATTCAACAATTTGCCAAATCTTGGTCACTCTAAGGTGCTACATAAATGGAGTAAATCTAAACGCAGGTGGAATTTCTCAGAGTGGATGAGGACAGAATGGGCTAGTCTGCAGTGCCGCTCACTACCTAGTCTCAAACACAAAGAATCTCACACATAAGTGAGGTACGTGAAAGCTACTTGCACCTTGGAAGCAAACCCAGTATCAGCCATTAACTTCATGAGAAGAAGGGATAAAATGGGGGAAGAGAAATTATTTCCTCAGAATATCTTCATCAATTGAGTTGTACTCATTAAATTGTTTATCCAATTCAAACTGAGCTTTAGATTCTTAATGCTACTTGTACTGCTCACTATAAACCTTGCTGAAAAATTATCCCATGGTAAACTTTCATAGTTATTTACAGATATACATTTTACAAAGACAAGGTTCGCTTTTTGTGGAATTTATTCAGCATTTTTAGATTTAAGCCCATAATTAAGATGAATATACAATGACGGGATAATTCTGACCTGATTTGTATGTTTGAAGATGTGCCTTGTTTATTAATCCACATTTTACACTGTCATTACAGCTGTTTGTGAGTCCCGCAAGATCATAATTGAGAACTGAACCATGGATTGATAAATAATGTGCGTGTCGTAAAAATGTAAAGCAGGTTCGTGGCACACTTGCTCTGACTAATTGTATTGCCAAACCAATAAAATGAATATAGTGCAAAATTCCACACAGAGAAGTGGTGGGTTTCACAGTTTGAAAATATAGGATCATAAAGCAGATACAACTAATTACACCATAATACCTTTTACTGAAGACAAAATGTGATTGATTATCTAAGTAATTTGATAAATGTATTACTTGCTGGATCCCATGTCAATATATGGAATTTACATATTTTGAGAAAGCTGTTGGTTTACTTTCTGGCTAACTTGAAGTACTACATTATGATTTTATTAGTCATGTGCGTTCTTTACCTTTACATTTATATTCAGTCATTGCTCAATCTGTGATAAGGATTAAACTATCTTAAAAACTGACAATAAAAATAACTGCAAGCATGTCCCATTTGCAACTACACCTTACCTATTAAAAATATCCCTGCACTTTGTAATAAAGTTACCTGAGATGTTTGCTGTGAATCAAGAGCAAGCATCTTGACACTGGGAAATGGAGCATGTTTCCACTTAGTTACACAGGATATTCTGTAAAGTGAAGTCAGTGACTGTGTATTTGTTGGCGAACACAGCAGCAACGACCACTTTGCACACAGCAATGTCCCCCAAACAGCCAAGAAGTCAATGATCAAGTGCGGGATTGTTGGCCTGGACATTGGGAGAAACTCTCTTCTCTTTTCAAATAGTGCCATGGGATCAACGTTTGCCTGAACAGGCAGAACGTTCCTTGGTTTAACATCTATTTAAATGCAAGGATTATTATTATTATTTCATCAGAAGGACAGCACTTACAACAATGAACTGCACCCCACAGCACCTCATTGGAGCGTCAGCCTAGACTTGTGAGTTCAAAGTTCCAACAATGCATACTTATCTGACTGTTCTACAGCTTAACACAATTGAACCCATCGTATTTTTCTCTACCCATTGTGCGTCCTTAACACCTGCAATACAAAGAATAACATCTAGGCTATACTTCCTGTAGACAAGTAGACAAGCACGATTATACAGCAGTAACTAATGGAGTTCTGGGTACTCCAATATTCACACTATTCATAAATTACCTTTATGATTTTAAAGCTGACTGAACTCAGGTTGATTTAGTGGCTCTCATTTCTATTCCTGGTCACAGAAATGTCTCTGTTGAAAACTTTTCACTCCATTATTGATTACTGCACAGCACTTTGCACCATCAGTTGCAGATACCCAAGTATCAATAGTAATGTTAGAACATTTGTAGATTATACTAAAGTTTATGGCCAAATTATGCACATAAGGGAGAATGTATAGCATTCAAATAAATCAAAGTCAGTTGAACAGATATTACAAAGAAAGGCAGATGGATTGCAATGTGGATAAATAAAAGGCCACGTACATTGCACTGGTAAACATGTATGATATAGACAATGAACACGTGCGTGTGTGTGTGATGGGGGGAGGTGTCTCTATTTGCAAAAGTGAAGAGGTGAAAATTAAAACATTATGGATGTGATTATTGACCGTTCAATGAAAATTTCCACTCCATGTGTCCTACTGTTACCAAGGAAATGTGATGTACAGATAGGAAGCAGCCAGGCCTGAATAATATAGATGTGGGCAAAGAGAGATATTCTGGAGTTTCACTTGATTTCCTTTGGGAATTGGGGAAAAATTATGCAGAACTTTCCCTCAAGAGATTAAGTAGACGTGGTAGAATCCACAATAAGATCAATCATACACGGTGTGTGGAAGGAACATGCTTGATGAGGTAAATGGCCTTTGCTCATTCTTACGTTCTTACAAAAGAATTGTAGATGCTATTGTTATTAGAGAGAAAACAGAATGAGAAAGCGTAATGGTAGGAAATATACTGGTAAAGTTTTAAAGGTATTTTATTTATATTTAAATTCTAAGTTCATGTTTAGTTTAGCGTTATGGTTAATTTCACTGTAATAAAGCTATTGTTGTGTTTGAGTATCTTTATTACTGCAAATATTCTTTTCAGCATTACAGGTCATGAACTCAAAATATCCACAAGCAGTCAAATCTAGTGATAGACCTGTCAGTACTTTAAGGGTTAATGTTAAATCACCATTTCACCCACAAAACATATATTTTATAGTATATTCAGTGAAGTGCTTTGAGACGTCTCGAAAACGTGATAAGGCGCTATATTAAATGCCAGGATTATTATTATTATATTCAAATTTAAATTTCCATTTTTCTCGGGTGAGTTATGCAGGGTGAAATGTAGCCTAATTATATATTTTGACTGAAATGTATCCTCGTAGGTATTTTATCAATGAGCAAGTTTATATATTTTACATTATTTGAAAAAACTTACGTTAAACAGTAACTGTTTGGAGCAGGAGTAGGCAATTGGCACATCTAACCTTCCCACCCATCTTCTAAAAACATTGACACACTTATCCCATAATCTATTAATTCTTAATATTTCCCATTTCCAGTAATTCTCTAGTCAGGGAAGAGGATCACAATAATTCTATAGTATAGTAGAGCGCAAAATCCTGATTATCTTTTTAATGTTAGAAAGGAACAGGCTGTCCTTTCACTGCTTTTCTAACATTAAAGGCATAAAAGGAACTTCCAGTTACTCAGTTACGAAAGCCGCTGTTTACTGAGTTATACAGATCCAGAAGATCCCAGGTTCAATCCCTGATCTGTGCTGAGTTAGTTGGCCTCAACTAGAGGATCAGCAGCGAACTGCAATTGGCTTCAGAATCACTGAACTGCAATTGGCTTCAGTGCCCCTGAGCTCGGGAATCTATCAATCAGTCAGGATTTTTAATCCCCAACCACTATCCAGTGACTTCTACTGGAAGATATCCATGTGCGGATCTTCAGTATTGACAGGATGTTTTCACAGTCAAATAGCCTGCCACTCTCCAGGCTCAAAAATGGCGACTTGTGTAGGTAGCAGAAAGTGACTGGGGGCTGTGGCACTGTATGCATTATGAGTCAGTATATCTGCAAGAGAAGGTGAGAAAATTGGGGCAAAAAAACACAATAGCCATCCACTGAACCGCCCAAGAGGTTTTTAAACATTAATGTAATAAATGTTTGCAAAGCTAAAGGGATACGAGGTCAAACTCCTTAAGGTGGTCTCAAACCTAAAGCTGAATTCACACTAGAATCCTAAATTCTCAGCAGTTTGACTGCTACGCTGCTCATTTTGTTTTGCTATGATACAGCAGTCACGGAAAGTGTGCAATATGACTGCCGTATTAGGTGTGATATTGTCACCACAGGTACAACTTAAATCCACGGACTTCCAGTCCAGAGCTAAAGTGCACTATCATTTTAATCACTGCATAGTGGAAATCAAGGTGCAAAATAAGGGTTAACTTTTATCAGTGTGAGTCTACAATAGACAAGGCATTACTGAAACATACATATTTACTAACACTGCAACAGGGGGGCCTTTCTCACAAATCTCTGGTTGCAGGCTCAAGTCCCAATGGAACAGAACACTCCTGGCTGCCTAATGTAAACATGATGAGTTTCATCGTGTTATTCAGGCTTTGAGCTGGATCTCTTCCAACCATGGGAAATATAACACTGGCTGGTGGCCAGTGTTGCAAAGTCTGCCATTCTAGTATCTATCATCAGGTAGGTACTTCTCTTATGGTTTTATCCACTGTGCAGCACTAGCATAAGAGTTACAGGGGAGTCTATAGCTTTATTTAGAGTAGGATTGGATAAGATCCACATTCCTAATTGCTGTCCAGTGACCATTGTTGGAACGTGTAAGTGCATGGAAATCAGATGAGGACAGAATGGCGTGCCAACAGGCACTATCGAGGTATGTATGTGAGCGTTGGCCTCTTGAGCAAGTTACCAACTAGCGACAAGCACTTACTCACTCCTTGGTTTCTAGTTCCCATAGAAGAAAGGGATTCAAAATGTCTTCGGGAGGCTGAGGGGTGGAAATTGATTGTTTAAAAAAACCTATTCTGAAAATAGCTACCTCAAAATACTTAATGAAAGTACAAGTCGTCCCTCCCATCACCCCCCCCTTTCTGGCTCGACATCAAGGCATGTTGCTGTTATGCACCCCAAGACGTTACCCGCATTAGGGACACAATAAATGCAAGTTGATGTTGTTGATTGTCTTGAAAATATTAAAGTAAGTGTTCAAGCTGTCACTGGATTCATTCAGAAGCCTGCATGTACAACATTTATAGACTTGCAGTTCTACATGCATTTAAGACTAATTTACTTCATTTTTTGATATATTTTTTCATTGTTATTTTGCAAATACATATTTTCATTCCTTTGCAAGCCTCCTGAATAGCAAGTAGTTAGAGGATCTTATAGTTGTGAAACTGTCAAACTGTGAGAGGCTGTATTAAAGAATCCTTTTTTTATTGTCTCGATAGCACATATAATTTGGCTGCCTTCACTATTTATAACAAAATTTGCATCAGTATACCCTATTTTACTCTTGTAACATATGGAAAAGCAAAGAACACCAATAAACCACACTACAATGAACTATCTGAAACCCCTGTTTTATAGGACGTTGTATATCACATGCATGTTGACCATTAAAGATATTATTAAGATTGGTAAGACTCAGAAGGTGGCACATTTATGATCCTGAGAACAGATGGAAGAATACATTTTCCTTGCAAATATTTTTGAAATTGCTCTTCTGGTAGCAGTATAAATGTGATGTACAGATGTAAGAGCCAACAAGGCAAGGACAAGAGGTCCAGATTTGCACAGTTAAAGCTTCACATGCACCCTGTCATGTTTGATTGATCTGAACAATACCTTAGAAACTTGTTGACTGGTAGGAAACAGTGCAAATAACTCATTGCAACATCCCAGATAATTCATACAGCTAATCAGTTGGCTTTACTTTCTAGATATGACATATGAGCCTTCTCTGAAAAGATGCATCATTTTCTACTATGAGTGATATTCAATGTCAGTAAAAGGCACTGCAACAGGAAAGGAGAGGGAAGCAGACTAGCGAGGCACAGGAGAAAGATGCTACAATGATGACAGCTATACCTTCCTACTTCCTACACCCCTGCCAACAGGCATCCCAAACCAATTTTGATTATCATATTGATTGAAATAGTTCATCATAGTGTAATTTTAGGTTTAACGCCAACAGATTGGGAAAGAGAGCAAGAATTATCTAACAAAAGAACAACATTCTACCACAGGGACGTTTCCCTGTTCCAGTTCATTGATGGAGTTGATTAAGTTTAAATGAAGCAGACACTGGATAAAAGTAAGGGTATTGACCAGTGGGCACTACTCTCTGTGCTTGAAAAGGCCTGATACATGCAGAAAAGCAAGATTTGCTAAATGCTCTAATCTTCAATCAAATCTTACATCAATACAGACAAAGTTTTGTAATGAGAGATTCAATGAAGCATGCTGGAGAAAGAATTAATCCTCTTGGTCCAAACTGGGTTCAACTTTGAAGCTTGCTCCTAAGGAAAGACAGTTATCTAAATGCTAAATAAGAAACTTATTGTACTTTTCACGGCATGCTAATCTTTTGTCTATTTCATCTCCATTATTTGTACTCTCATAGATTTCAGTCGTCATGGTGATTACCAACTCCAGATAGGGCCAGCCTGGGGACCCGGCCAGAAATCAACCCTGAATGTAAAACAGACCTCAATAAAATCTCACTCAAAAGACAAGGCATGGCAATTAGCCACCCTCCATCCAAGGCCTGAGAGTGACCAGTCCCTCAATATTGTCCTGCAGTGGCAGGTCACCTCCTCCTTTATTTTTACTGCCATAAAGTTAGTAGTCACAGGAACCCTGACCAGTGTTTGCATTGAGACGGGCAATTTCGTGCGCTTTGACAGTCAATATCGTTAATGGGATCGTTGTTTTGGAGACGTGGTCTTCCAATCAGTGATGTGTTTCGGTGCCTCTTTTCGACTTTGCAGAGAGAGAGAGAGAGAGAGAGACGACAGACCTCTGAGCGGTGCCCTCTTGTAGGCAAACCTTAATAAGTTTTTGATGTGTCGAATCAAACGCTCGCCAGGAGGCGGATAATAGGAAGTGTGATCTCTATATTTTCCAACATTGCGGTACAGACTGGGCTGTAAGATGTTAGCAACGGGCGGGACTCGTAATCTTGTATAACGTATAAAGGTCTAATTCGAAACAGGAAATTGCAAAGTCCTAAAATCCTGCATCTGAAAGTATGGGGTGTTTCCCCCCCCCCCCCCCCCCCCCCCCCACTGGTGCCGATGAAATACAATAAGATTAAGCAGAACAGTAAAATAGGAAGATCAAATAATGTAGGCTGGGAACAACGGCCCTGTTGTCATGAGAGAGAGAGAGAGAGAAAAAAAAGTATGTTTAAGGCCACAACGTCCCTTTTTTGTCTTTCGTTGACGGAGCTGCTGGTTTTCAAGCTTTTTTTTTTAGTAAATTTAGAATAAAATTATAAAGCGATTTCTTAACGTGCTGCTGAGTTACTTTCCAGTGAATAAGTCACTGCAAACCTGCACTTGAAAACACAATCAGATTGCCACCAATTACACAACATCTGGTGGAGACGACGAGGCTCGGATTCTGCCATCCACGTCCCCCAATTTTCTATATATATTTTTTGCCTTAAAAAAAGAGGTCCAGCGACTGAGAGAGAGAGAGAGAGAGAGAGAGAGAGCGGACTGGGAGCATGGACTATGCTAAAAGGACCGAAGACTGCGAGCGTTCATTAGGACTCGGGGAAGACGTTGCAGTGCGCGAAGAAAAAGCTGTAAAAAAGCCTCTGGTGACAGGTAGTAAGTAGAATATATAACAGGTGACAAGTCCCAGGACGGTCATGAAATTTACACGCGTTGTCAGCTCGGAAGCTTTCGAATGGGCGGCCGGGGCCCCAGCAAAACAGCCGGGCATTAATCGCAAACCATTACAGTCCTCCCCCACCCCCCCAAAAAAAAACACACACACACACATATACTGTAAGAGCGCACCGCAATTTGTTTCACTCTTTACTGCTTTCAATTGCAAACCGAGTTTGGGGACGTGGCTTCGGTCCTCGCCGTTGTGTTTGCAGCAGTTCGGGTACCAAAACACTGATGGAGGGAAGGAAATATAATGAGACGAATGCAGTCACAAGGAAGAGAGCGATTTTGTCGAGCGATTCGCATTTTAATGACTCCGGTACGGTACGCAAAGCGATTGGCAGGTGCAGGAACTGTCCAGGGTCCTGCTTTTCAAATCGAGATCATCTCTTGCAAAGCCCCACAACCTCATGATAAAAAGTGCCTTCCACGCGTTTCAAAAAGTTCACTCTCTCTTTTTTTTTTGATTTAGACGCAGACGAGCAATAAGCTGTACAGCAGCTCACGGTTCACTGTCTCAAGACAAGGGCGACTGGAATTCGAAATAAATATAAAAAGTTACACATGAAACTCATAGCAAAAAAAATAAAAATCCCTAAACATAACACCACCCGAGTAAAGAAAAATCACTTTCGATCTGGAAATGTTGTATTGCTAATTACACGCAAGTGCATAAATATAATTAATAGAAGGACGTCGTGTATCACTTACACGTTCAATATAGTAAAATTATGTTAATGGGAGTTCTAAACCGGATTATTTGGTGGATAATTAATGATAAGATTAATAGTAAGAGAGAATATTACGATGTTGGCAAATAGTGTCAATTAAAGTGAACGGGGAATTTAATTCCAGAAACACCCCCCAACAAAAATAAAATCATTGGGAAGAAAATGCCTTGAAAACTGCGTCTACTCATTTTACAGGGGCAGGTTTCACACACAGGACGCTGTGAATGATATTGCCAGAGTAACCTTTAGACTGAATCAAAAAGAGGGGGAAAAAATCGAAACATTATATTCAGATGAATATCGTTGGCAGCCCGACATTAGCTCTATCCAAACTATACTTATATTTTTGTTTGTAACTCGAAAGAAAACTATATCTGCAATTTGCGTGAAAATACATCCTCAATGTAATGCTCCAGTTACTCATTTGTGTGTGTGTGTGGGGGGGGGGGGGGGGGGGGGGGGAGTCGTAGAAAGTTCTTAGACAAGCTGAGGGTCATTTATTATTTAAATAAAGATCACAGTCTAGTTCTGCCTATAGTCCGAAAATCAGCCACCGAGCTTTACATATGGATAGTCATTTCATTAAAAAAAAACTTGGTTTCTGATGAAAGTTTATTGTATATATAGTATAATATAATACTATATGTACATATAAGGAAATGAAGCCATTATATTATACCACCCCCTTTATATTTATATAGAAAGTTAAGACAGAAAACGTTACCTACATACAATCTGGTCAAAGTCAACGTAGATCAATTAAAGAATTAATTTGTCAGAATTTGGTACGATTTAAATTTCAAAGATAATGATATCTTTTGATCCCGTATTCCAGTCAGTTATCTGACAATCAAAGATGTTCCTAAAAGTCGTTCCACTTAAGCCTTCGATATGTGCATTATTTTACAAGTCATTCTATATGCTTTGCACCGAATCTGAGTTTAAAATGTATTCCAGTATCGTGTGAACTCAGAAACCTAGGACAGCACAGCAGATTATTTCCTAAACAAGCAAGGAAGGATTTTTTTTTTTTTACCCGTTAAGATTGACACTATATACAAGAAGGAAACTCTGCAATAAAACAAGCGAGTTGTCTCAAAAGCTTTGTGTGGTTTTGTAAAGTGAGTCTGCGCCTGTTATCTTCACATCGACTGTCTCTTTTATGTGTCAGAATCCTCTTTCCTGTTTCTGTCGTCTCTCTTCCCCAGTCATAGACTGGCGTGTTTCTCACCACGTTCACAATCAGGTCGCAATTATAACGCAGTGCAAAGGAATGCTTAGGCTGTAAGGAAGAGTTTTTTTTTCCACACAACGTTACCCTCCATTCATCTCTCGACTACAGGAACAAATCCCAACTAAGGGATAAAGGACGTGTTCAGGTCTATAGTATTTACATGGGAGTGGTATTTTTTTTTTAAAAAATCCTCCCATCTGAAGTAGCATATTGTGCTGCTTGATTTCCACGTACTTGCAACTTAATCTGTTTCCAAATACAAGAGACCTATTGTTCTGAAAGGGAAAATAATCAATAAGGCCACATCACTCATTTGAATAAAATAATCTCATTAAAAATATTATTAATCATCATAACCATACACTATTACACCGTATACTAAAAACAAAGTCAGTAAAATAATGAATGCGTTTGGGGCCACATTCAAACCAAAAGACCCGCTCACTTCACAATACTATAAGCAAAACCCCAATAGTATTTTATCGTTGACATAATACATCTATGCATTTAAAAACGTTCTTCCGACCTCACCTGCTGCTGTAAAATTAAATCGGTAATAACAAATGCCACAATTGACATCCAACTGGATTTCTTGATGAGAGCTAATAAGTTTATGCCTCATTTCCCAAGTGTTTTTTTTTAAGTATTAGGTTCATTCTAATTACATTAATAAGTATGTGGGGTATTGTCTGAAATATGTTACTTTGCTGTCTAATTTAAATTAAATAGTTTAAGCTTTTTTGTAGGAACATAAGAACTTTTTATATATAACGGTGAAAACTGACATTTTACGTCCCACACAAGGATATATAGACTCATATATGTAAAGGTTATCTTTTCTACAAAGGCTAAAATCACTATGAACTTTCTGAAGTGTCAAAGAACACGTGCTTCCAGTGTTCATATACAGAAGTAAGGTGTTTGTTTGTCTCAGTAAATCACTTGATAGGCTGCGTTTGCAGGTAGGAATAACTATAGACATGACCTTAAATGCGTATTTAATACGAGTTAAGACAAGACAACTGCACCTTTATTTGCAGAGTGGCTTCAGGTCACAGTCAAAGTGAAATTCTGAAATCCACTTCCATATTTCTCCAAAAGTCCCATTAACGTCACACATTCTTAAATTATTACCAAAGTATATAAACTAATAAACTCTGCGAGTCCCTGCACTAGTATTGCAATTTTCGCTTCATACACATTATATAGGCACTGTCACGAATGACTGTGAAAATATGTATTGAAACGAGCGATATGAAGCTCCCCAATTATGAATAATCAATTATTGAGCTCTTTAAAATAATAATTTTAAAAAGATCAGGGAGTAATAAATGATTGGAAATTTAGCTCGATATATTACTTATTTGCTTCTAAGAAAAACTTAATTTAGCTGATCGTGGGGTTTCTCTATATGACAAATCTGATATGGCTAAGGTATTGGCCTAAGATCTGGGAATAATGATTTAACACTAAACGTTAATGAACTAAAAGATAAATTATCTAAATATAACTCTAATAGCGTACTTTAGTGAAGCCATATATGAACTTCACCCTAACTTCAATAAAAATGGCGTTTGCCTTGTAAAGTAACTTTTATGGTTGGATATTTGTGTAACATCTTTTCACTTTCTCCGTGTGTTGGAACCAAATTATTGTGAAACCGTTGGATACATTACACCATCAAACCTAAAGGGTAATTTTAGCTTATTGTTGTCAAAGTCATCCTGGATGTTGGGTGACCTCCACTTCATGAAAAAGCTCAGTATGGGCAAGTTACCCTGACATATCTGTTTACACATGTTTCTGGTTATTTGTCTACTAGATTATCTGAATACTGGAGAAGATAGCTACATAACATTCACAGCTTCAGAGCTGAATACTCTTGTCCGAATAACAAACACGTCTGTTTGCCAAGACTTTCTCCACTTTTTTCTGGTCTTTAGTTCTGCTACTTAATATTTCCAATTAACATTTCAATCAATATAAAAACTTCCGAGACTGCTAATAGTTCGAGAAAATGGAACCAAAGTCAATCAATGGAACAGTCAATCCTTAAAACGGTTTCCTCAAATATTGGCCTTTGTACTTTAATTTTTCATTGTGAGAAAGTAAGAATTCATAATCCAGTGACGAACGGGAAGATTTTCATTTATTACAATAACATGTTGTAGTTTAGCTGTAAAGCAACGTTTTACTCCACTCCGTCACTCTACAGTGTTTATGTGAGAGATAATGCGAATACTAATGTTATAAGAAAGCAACAATATAGGATGCTAATATATTCGCAACATTTCTTAATATATAAAACTATTATGGCACTCTCATCCATCTATATACATTATGCATAAAAAGCTTTCAGGTATCACACTAAATTCTACTGAATTTTGATGACGTTTTCTCAATGCGCACTTCTTAAAGATATCTGCGTAATGTACCAAGGATTCACACGCTGATAAATTATAAATACACTGATAGTAAAGACTATTTTAATTGTGAGCAATCTCAGTCCCCTGTAGTTCTGTGTCACTTTCACACACAAAAGGCATCACAGCGGAAGTAACCGCAAGTGACGTAAGAAGATAGAATATTTTTGCTTTAAATCAGGTTACAATGTTTGAGGGCAATCATCCATTCACTTGTTGCTGTGGGATAAGCATAATCCAAATTGCGCCAAATCCATATTCTAAATGAATATGTTAATAATATTCTACATGAATATGTTATCAGATTTCACCTGGATGAATAAAACTATCAGTCTTTGGACGACAGGACAAGATTGGATTGGTGTAAAATATTTACCATTCAAGATTTGGGCTATTCGGTGAATGAAACCGATCTGGACGAGTTGGTAGCAGGTAATCCAGACTACCGTACGCTTGAACTTTAACTCGTTCAATTTAATTCTGTAAACAATACACCTGCTAGGAATCTCCTCACAGTAACTTTGTCTGGATGCCAAAGTTTTGCTGAAACAACCAACACCAATCCTTCAGATGGCTTGTTTGGAAACTCGCAGGTTTTTTTTGTGTGTGTGTGGGTGTGGGTAGGTGTGTTCTTTTTTGGAAAAAAAAACTCCATCTGACTATTTCTTATCTCTCATTTCCCGGCGTGTTTTGCGAATGGACTGCAGCCAGTCTGATCCAAGGACCGGATCGGATCAGATTTACTTGCCAAAGTCTACCAGGCTCTGGGAGACCTGACACTGGGTCCTGCTTCAGGTCGGGGAACAAGCACGTCGTTCGCAATCAGCCAGAGAGAAGGCGATTACTTTCTGCAGCTCCGACCCCATAAAGGCGCCAGACGTGCACTTTCTGATACTATCCTTTAAGAGCGTAAACTGACGCGTAATCCCCGAAAAGGGTTCGGATGCGATTCCAAGCCTTCTGATCAGCTATTGGAAGATTCCAGCGGAATAGTTCTTTGTGGTCCTGATACTGTTTCCAGTGGGTGGGTGGGTGGGTGGGTGGATGGGAGGGGGTGGTGTTGGTGGGGGGGTTAGTATGACAAAGAGATGAATGGTCTAAAATAGCTCCCCGTATCATTTACACTCTTTCGACACAAAACTGGAGATTACCTTGAAGATACTAATCAATCTCAGCGCTAAACCTCTCCTTAATCATGGTCAACACGTGTTTGTGTCGGTGCCGGGCAGTCAGTGTTATGATTTAAAAGGTCAATGCAATACTCCAGGACAGCGAATCGCAATGCGTCCGTATTTTCGACTTGTTTTGAAAACGCACACACGCACAGACACACACACACACACACACACACGTGATGTTGGCAATTTCCAATAAAAAAAAACCCAGCAACAAATTGAATCAGATGAAGCGTGCAATTATATGTATACATACATACACACACACATACATCAATCAATCCATACTAATACCAATACAGTGTTTGATCACAAATTATTTTAAACGTGTTACTTACTTTATAATGCGTAGGTGCGATCTCTTTCAGAGTTGTTGCGGTTAGCCCCTGGGCAGAAGTTAGAATAATATCCAGTGGAAGAATCAGAGATGAGTTTGACAACCCTCCGGGGTTTCTAACGGGCTGTTCAAGGATGCGCCTAACCCGCAATATTGCATTGGCCCTACAATAAAAGGAGAAAGAACGCCTTTAGCACTTTCTTTCTTTCTTTCTTTCTTTCTTTTTTTTTGCTGCTGCTGTGGTGCAAACGTTAATTTGTAAAGACGAAATAATTTTTTTTTTACCACATCACCGCTTTTATTTTTTTTTATTTTTTTAAAAAAAATCCTAACCGAATTTATAAGGGAGAATTCAGAAAGGAAAAAAAAAAACGCCCAAAGCTCTTTACTTTGGCCAAAGACCGCCTGTTCACGCCCGTGGAAACGCGTTATTTTTTTTTCCCAAAAAAAAATGTTTTTTTTTGTTACTGTTTATTTTAAAACTGCAGGGGTCCACGGTACATCTATGAGCAATAATATTTCTAACCATGAATAATTCAATCACAAGAGGTATGCTATGTGTAACTTACATACAGTTATATAAAATGCATATGCACAACCAAGGTTGTTCGCATTATTTTTGCAAACAACCTTACGGTGCTTTTCCGGATACATATACAAATGACCCTTTCCATGCAAATGTAGAGTGTCCTCTTGTGTTCAAACTGCAGATTTGCACGTCTTCCCTGGCAAACCTTTATGACAAAGAGAAATGAAATAAAATATCTGAAAGTATGACAAACGCCAAGTGACATCTAACACAAGAGTGTTGAAAGAAAAAAAAAACAGATTTGTGGATGACTTGATTTAGATAATTTATTCTAAATTGGGCTGCATTTGAAACGATCAATTAACACCCAAGGTGTGTGGTGCGATGTAAATTGTCACACTATTTCATGCTGGGCAGTTATTTGTACAATTAATATGTATGGTTATGGTACTATATATATGCGTTACATATATGTTGCAGTACTCCTAAACATCCGATCTCTTCTGGTATATCTAAACATAGACTATATCTAAAAATCGACTCGGTGGATATCCAATTTATGTATCTATACATATAAATCTCACTCCATGTTTAATATGGAGTATGTGTACATTCTCCAAGCGACAAGCAGCTTGAATGAAGTCCAAGCCACTTTTCAGCTGTAATACTAAAAACAATAACATCTTTTATTTTTGCACGTTCACCGTATCTCTCGCAGACATCAAAATACAAATCGGTTTTCCTTAGTCTTTCAGAATCGTTTCTTATGTTTTGCTTGACCACTCATATTTACTGAAATAAAAGATAGAAAGGAGGTCAGGTTTTGCCTGGGGATATGTGGGGCAGCTGTTTACTGACCAGCACCCTGTCACACCTATCTCCGCTTCTAAAGGCATGCTTTAGCGAGTAATTAATAGGAAATAATGGTATCGCCAGGGGTGCTACACGGAGCCAGAACACAACACAATCTACAGAGGTCGCCAAATAATCATCCTTTATTTATCATTACTTGGATGCCTTTGTACCAAAGGTTCTTGCATGATATTTCCATCATTGTTTAAAAATGACAAATAAATTGTTGCCACTACATAACCACAAAAAGAGAAAACACAGGCATTCATCAGGCCACAGCACAATGCTCAAGAAGTCTTCAAATATTAGGTCTTCATCTATCATTACAGAACTTGGATACCTCTGTATCAAACGCAATTTCTATGAAATTGACATCAGCCATGCCATCCCTTCATCGTATAAAGGATGACATGGAGTTTGTTGGCATTACAGAGCAAAAAAACAGATGAAATCTAAAGACGCATTAGGAAAGTGTCACTTCAGCACACTGAATCTAATCCAAACTAACGAACGACTTTCTTTGACTGAAGAGACGAATGCAGAAAAAGACAGCCATTTGTTTTTTGCAATAATTCATTTACTATTGGAATAAAAATAGAAGGTCAGAATTGTGTAGATGAACAAGCAGTTTGTTTTCTGCTTTTCACCACAATGTTGTTAGTAACTATACTAGACATTTGCCAGATCTAAGCCTAAATGCACTGATTCGCATTATCCCTTGTTTTTAGAGTCCTGTCATGACACGAGATCAAGTCATCGGTACAGACAGAAAAATGCATATTGGATTTTTTTAATATAATAAAACACAAACTATTCAACTTACGGTGTTTGCACTTGAACATTAAAATAAATCACGTTTGGATAATATACAATAAAACGCAATTTCATTATTTAGTGTATTTAGTCCTAATTCCTGGAGAATAAAGAATGGGAGAATAAACCAGAATGTCAATACATTTAGCCTACTCGGGGTATTCTTGCGCTGATACTTACAATAAAAATTGACTCTCATTGAATGTACTTGAACTAATGTCACTGATGAAACACGGGCATTTCTTGTTACAAAATCTAATCTTTCATTTAATACACTTGTAGAGACACGGTCGATGCCCTACCTTCGTCTGTAATTTGTAATCAAGAGCACAATTTAGTCATTTTGAAATACTAATTATCTAATCGTCCCACGCTTTAACAATTGCTGCATAAAATACTTGTCTGCCCAATTAGCTAAGACAATTATTAAAATTCTGAGCCTTAATTATGTCTCAATTTTGTACTGGCAAAATCGTCTTTAATGCAGTAATTAAAATCCTATCTGTACCTCTGCCTTTAGGGCACTGGATGATTAGAACCTGTCAGGGGGTTGCACTCAACCAAACCAGTGAAGCGTGTTGTGCAACATGACCCTGGATTGTTAAGTCTGTCAACATATTAACCTGAATTCCCTGCAGCCCCTGCGACCACGTTTGGTAGATTAAAAGAAGAATGAGACAGAAAGCATTAAGCCAAATTTTCAGGCACCAATTCCTCTAATTCCAGCGGAAGTTTGTGTACAGTATTTTTTCAATGCGGTTAATTCTACCGAGCTGCTCAATAAAACTCAGGAAATTTCCCCCCAAATACGGTCATCACTAAACAGAATGTTGGAAGCGATTGACCAAATCAAGGAGATATTTAATTGATATCTTTTTTTTTAAAAAAAGAAAAAAAGCCCTTAGTTTTCAAATAATGTCTGCGATGTTAATGTTCATGTAAAAGGTATCCGGGTGTCTACTCACATAACGATTAAACGTGTAACCAGTTGTATTTCTACAATAAAAAAAAACTTCGAAGAAACTTTAAATAAAAAAATGTGTGAATGATCTTGACTTTCGGAGAGTGTGAGCTGTAAGTCTGCACAGTAAGGTCCGGGTGACGCCCAAATGCGGAATGAAAGTGAACATTAATCAATGTAATTCAAAACTAAGGTTCAAGGTCAACTAAAAAATATGACCCAGCCATATGAGAAAACTGATGAATATGTAACGGAATGTGCTCAGAATTTTTCGATCCATACATTCAGTTTTTTTGTAATTTTATAAGTTTTTTTTTAAAAGAATGAAACTCAGACCACTCTTAACAGGATGTGGATTTTAAGAATATCGCGGAAACTGAAGAGGATGAACTTCGTAAATATTCAGGGAAACAAAATAGGCAGCAACAATAAAATAAGCCATTCTTTCGGATCAAAACCCTGACGATGGGGGTATGTGAATATGTCTGTTTGAGAAAGCAGATCACTTGGGCGAGACCAGGACCGAATTGTCCTGTGTCCATTTGCACTGCTCAGTGCTGAAAAAAAATGGCCTTTGGTCAAAGTCTTTTTGGACAGAATTTGAAGTGCAAATCTTTGTTCTGACTAGTTCAAGCTGGCTGTCAGCAGGGTTTTTTTTTTTCTCTCTTGTCAGCCCCGATTGACTGGTCAGGTTCACCTCTGGTCACCACCTCTAACAGCTCATTGACAGACCAGTGACCCAACCGAACCTGATAATGGAAACCTATCGATTTTCCAGGCTCAAGGACTCGAAACTGACCGACTAGTCTTGTGCCACCACCAGCTCTGTTGAACTTGGTAACGCAGGTTTGCAACGCACTCTTCGAATCGTACATTGCAACAGCGTAAATTTCTGAAATAAGATGCTATATATATATATATATAAATAACCTGCTGACCATTACCATGTCTTAAACGCTCGTGCAATTTGATGACATTGTGTCATTGTACTCACGATATAAAACGAGAGAGAATATCCGCGCAAAATAATGTACATCAATACTTCCACGTAATGAATTAAAATACTGTATTGAAATACTTCTGGCGCACACTGAACCTTTGCTCCATGAAATCGGACGCCCATTAATAAGACTGGAGACAATTAACCTACATTGTAAAATGCTGCGCTCCTGTGTTCTGTTATCGGTTTAAATCAGTATTGCTCTAACAAGCTTTAAATAGACCAAACAGAAAACACCACCACTACTTAAATAGACCAAACAGAAAACACCACCGACCGACCGACCTGACATGTTTCCATTTCGTACCTTGTCCCTATTCTTTTAGTATCATACTAAATCAGGCTGCATATACAACGGATCCATAGTCAAGGCAAATGCATAACCATCGTTAACATCCATTTAAGATTACAGCCTGTATCGTGTTTCTAAAAGAGCATTATCAATGCACTTAAAACGCGACGAAAAATAAATATCTATTTCTCGAAGCCTAAAAGCCTAACTTAAATCTACATTTTGGAAAAGTGTCCAGACGTTTTAGCCTTTCTCATCTTTAGGGGATTTCTTAGATATACAGTTTTGACTACAGTAAGTTCCCTGAGGGGTAATGTCATTATTTACAGACTTGAGTTTTTCTATAGTGGGCTGTAAGGCCAGACTCTGAGCCAGATGGTTGGTGTACCAAGCGCTAGGAGAAATACGTCTCTTTAGAGATTGCCTTCTTTCTTGTCTCGGTAACCATGCTCTCTTTAATAGAATTTCGTTATGGTACTTAAATCACATTACATGTTCTTTTATTTGGTTTCCATGTGTTGTTGTCTGGTCACAATACGACTTCTAACCTCATCTGGGCTCTAGCCCTGCTGTCATGTACTGATACACTCGATTCGACTAATGAAGCAGCCAAACAACGCAAACACCCCGAGTGAAAGGAGTCCTGTGTCACTTAATTAACACTTCCTTTACCCAACAAGCAAGTTAGTATCTAGACAGCCTTCCGCATAAACATCATTTGACACGTTTCTAAAGCAGGCTGTTAGACAAACCTAGTTATTTTTGCTGATAGTAAACCATTTCGGCTACAAATTCTCCAATAGCTAAATCTTTCACACAAATCAGCGTTATGTAAATGTCACAAAAAGCCAACGTAAAGGTATCAGTTTCGCAAAATAGAAGAATTTACACAAGTTGTCAACGAGGAAACAAGACTTGCCTACGTTAGGCAGGTACTGAAGATAAAACGAATCATGGAAAAAAAGGCTTGTAAACTTTTTGCCAGAACATTAGATGTAAAAATCTTGGGAGAAAATATAACAGAATTCCAACGACCCATTTTTCCATTTCTCCCTAACACTCAATAAAACTGAAAGAAAATAATCTAATTCCTGGTTGTAATAACTCCACAGATTTTACCCAACGTTTCCCAAACTGGAATAATAGAACTCAAAAGCCCACAAAGAAATCAAATGATTTTGTTGGACCTCAGCAACAATTCTAGGTTTTAGCTAAACACCTCCCGAATGATCTTATAATACATTTCTAAATTTGAATGCATTTGAATTGGTGGATATGCATAAATCCGAAATGGATATGGTTTCGGCGTCCCTTAAAATAGGCTCATAGGGGCATGATGCAAACCTGTTCTGCCTATATGCAACGCATTTTGGAAGTAGGAAACCCAAATGTTTCTCAAAGCTTCTTCTATGACAGGCTGGAAGCAAACAACTCCTCCAATTTCCATGGTGATCTACCATTCCCAGAAGCAATCTGGGAAAGGGGATGGGCTTCAGTTAGAAGTACCTCTTTCGCGGCCCCAATGATAGAGTACATGCTGAATTTTCTGATCTTATCCACGGCTGCATGGAGAGGCTATTTGGCCCTTGCCTTCCCCTAGGTTAGGGAGGTTGAATCAGCTTGGTCCTGGACCCTATGTTGGTAATATGTGGCAGCTGGGTGGGGCTTGGTTCTGATGCCCTCTACAGTTGAGTGGCTTGCTGACACTCATTGCCAAGGTCACAACAGCCACTTGGACAGGTCACTGGAGGCCAACCCACACATGTGGAACTGCACCCGAGCACAGGGAGATTGGATACCAGGAAAAAAAAAACCACAAAATAAATGGACACATAAAATAACAGTCAAAAAAGCATTGGTGACCTGAAGTGGCTGTACATGCAACATCTCCATTTTTCTTATATTGCAGTGTTTCTATTGCTCAAGGACACACATTTCTCTAGCACTTGGGAGAACCTGCACTTACCATGCTTCCTTGTGGCTTTCCAAAATTGACTAAGGATATAATTACTTTCTCAATCTAAATGATGTATGTTCCAAATCTGCAAAAGGATCACATTTTGAAGATCCAAAGTGATGTGTGCATGTAAACCATCTAATGGCAATCAAGCATATTGGTATTTGTAGTTTTCAAACTGAAAACTATATCATTGGGGAATAGCAGAATTATATACACCTGCCCTCTGCCAGCTGTATGCAAAACTGTACAGTTTAGTGGACTAGCATCAGGACAAACAGATTGGGTGTGAAGCAGAAGATAATTTAAAATCATTTTTCACCTTCAAAATAATAACAAAACAAGCAACAAATATAAAAATATAAACACATTATTAATCGCATATAATTGCTGTTATTTAAACAGAGATAATTAAAATATAGAATACGAAACAATCCTGTATAATGTTTTAAACTAGTTTTGTATTGTGGAAATTAATAGCTGTTCCATAAACTCAATTGCACCACATAGTCACCCCAGAAAGCATTGAAGACAATCTTCTGAAGGCATTACATTCAAGAACTATCCCAATGTAGAGGATGTAAAGTACAAAAATGTCCCTAATTGTACTATGTACTGTACAGAACATTGTGCCTTCAACTCCAAATTAAAGAGTTGGTGCATAAAGATTATTGCAGTAAAGCCACTGTAAAGATCAGTAATACAGAAATAGTTTTAACTGATCTATTATTCACTCTTTTTTAGGGCTCAATATTATGCTTCAATTCAGTTGGGAAAACCTACGTACTCCATTAAATGCTATGCCTACATAAAAAATATTAGCCCATTCCTTCTCGTACCACATTAATTATATTTTATAAGTCTAGAGTGAGCGAATTGTGAGAAGCCTTTCAACAATAAGGATGTAAATTCTCCACTTACCCAGCCTTTTTTTGAATGTCTCTTCCTCAATTGAGGCTTTGCCATGGAGTTCCAGATTGAATGTTGTATAGCCTGTTACATCACAGAAGAACATATTTCCTTCACCAGAATCTAAGGAGCTGCAGGGATTGATGCCAAAGGTGAAGGTACTTCCACAACCGTCCTGGAACAATAGAGATCAAATTCAACTTGCCCTCAACTGCAAATTCAACAAGTCATCAATAGGGAGAAAATAATAGAATCACTAGTAAATGGTGGGATAAGAAATCCAGTTCTGGAAAATGAACTTGTGGAGGAAAGCGAGAACATAATAACTGGCACAAATGGTAACACCCCATCAAATTGAAGGAGATACAAACAAAAAAATTTCCAGATAAATTTAAAATAATTAAATTGTTTTCATTTGGTCCTGAATGCATTTATGGGGAATTAGAGGGGAAACATATTATTGAGGGCAATCAACAGTTTGACTGCCCTATTTTTCCCATGTTTGTGATTCGGCCGCATTAGTGAGGGCGACATTTTGATCACCATCAGCTGCTAGTGAAAAAAGGAGAAAAATGGCCTGGATCATGAGATGTCCTCATTACTGAAGTGCCCACAAGGTGAGGTTCACTGTCATGAGCATTACCCAAGTGGAAACCAAATATCTGGTCTGTTCAAATCAACTAGGAAAAAAAAGACTACCAACAACAAACCGGAGCCATAAGCTCAGCCAGTTCCAACTTCTAGCATTTGATAATTAATGCAAAAACTGAACAAACATTTTGGAGATGAATATGTACTGTGTATGCAATATCAGAATTAGACGAATTCTAACTCACTTACCTGACACAACTAAATCTCCATACATACCTGTATCAAGGACAGACCATACAGGTTTATTCTGAGGATGTCCGTACTTTTTGTGGGTACTCGGGTATTCCATTCACTGCATGCAAAATGCGTTTTCTGCAAGGGAAACTCGAGCTTTGGATGTAGAGGTTTTGTTCTGGGAAGGGTTTGCTTGAACTTGATGTCCATAATCTTTTGACTCAATATGTCATTTGCAAAACAATCTAAGATGTGGAAAATAGCTTTTTGCAAAAGTGATAAAAATTGCTGCCCTGTAAGAATTCGCCACGGTATTGGATGCCTGTATCGTCATGGAAGAATAAGCAGCATTCAGGAGAAAAAGCATCCAAATGTATCTGTAAAAGATAGTAACTCCATGGCCATAGTCACCCCAATAGCTCAGTTGGTAAAGTTACTGCCCTGTGTCAAACTAATCAAGATAGTTCCAGGTTCAATCCACAGTTGTCACCTGATCCAGTCTGGGTGGCATTAGCGGTGCTAAACTTGGCTTTATTTCCATTAGGTTAGTTCCTCTAACTAATGCTTCCTTTCAATACAGGAAATGCAAGCTAGAAAATAGTCTGTTCAGTGATTTCCTAAGACAACTGTAACTCGGGTACAATTTTCAGTAAAAATATCATAGGGGAGTTTGAGGATTCTCCTATCCAAATGCCATCAAGACACAATGAGTTCACTAATGGATTCCTAGGCTGGTGAAGGGACAATCAGGCAGGAATTGCACTCTTGATTGCTAACAAATGACACTGATGGAATGGATACCAGGCGGGGACACAATGCACCTCAGCTATGATGTCCCTCATAAAGACATAGCCTACCTAAAATCATTCATGATGAATAGCCACTTTACTAAAGTGTGGGACAAATAAGAAAGAATCTGTAATTTTCTTAAAACCTCCACATACAAATATAATTATACCAAAGTAGTTTAGAAATTGGTGGTGGAGCCAGAAAAAGCAAATAAGCACATTTGTCATTTTAAACTATGAGATCACACAAATAAATTTATGAAAACATGTAAAGTGTTCCAGGTGGCTTCAAAATGGAAAGCTCCTCATTTTGGCCCATAATATGATATTCCTTGGTTGCCTCTGCTCTGCTAAGGACTATGGACTCAAGACATTTCCTGGTGCCTCTGCTCTGCTAAGGACCAATATTGTGAATAAATTCTACTATCCAATCACTTACTTCTGTTTACTGATGGGTTTTACTCAGATTGTTCAAACAGGAAACATAATTTCCTAGATCAGTATAAGCATTTGGTTTTGTTTACATAAAGCTAAAGCTCTCTGGACATCAACCAAGTAATACTTCCTTTCAGTGGAGGAAATGCGAGCTGGCAGATAAACCGTCAGCACAGTGATTTCCTGACACAAGTGAGACAGATACAATTTTCAGTAAAAATATCACATGGAGCTTAAGAATTATCCCATCCAAATGCCATTAAGGCACAATGAGTTCACTATTCCTTCCTGCCAAAATCAAAGCCAGAAAAGCATAATTTTCCCCAAATGTTCTCCCTTTGTCTCCTCGTGAAGATGCAGATTCTTAGTAGGGTAAATTGACAACTCTTCCTGTGTGAGCCTGGACAGGGAATGTTGTTAGGCTATTAACTGTCAGAGCTGGATCCTATCTCCACCCAAAATCCACACAATGCACAAATTTTGAAAGGGAATCCTGAGTGATTTTTCCTCTTCCAAGCCTATGGGATTCAATTAAAATTACTACCAGCGGTCCAGTTGATTTCAGGTAATTTAGCAAGAAACAAGGATTATAACAGATTACAACTTTCCTAATCTGTTGTCACAGAGGCAAAAATCAGTGCATTTCCTGAGCCATCATACAAGTTGCAAAGGAACAGAATTTCAATTGCAAATAATTCACATTAATTCATATAAACTTGCAGGTTCGCATAATTCTAATATAAGTTTACTCCGAGCCAAACTGAATTCCAGGTGAAAGTTAGCTGTAAGATGAAAAGCTTACTTTCCAGGTGTCTTTGATACATTTCGACACCATAGAGTGTTCCCCAATAGCCATTCACACCTGAGGAGATAAGCATAGATAGCAATAATGTGAAGTCTCAATATGATAGAACAAAAACACTGAGATGTCACACTACCGTAATGGGTGATAGTTTATGGTCTAGGAATGAACAAGCATTCTAAATCTTCAGTCTATGTTTTTCTCGATTGTTGTCATGGATGTCCCCTGAAATTTTTGAATTTCTTGCTAATAACATAGATTTCGAGTTACATTAATATAATAATCCTTACATTTGATATAGCACCTTATCATGTCTTCGAGACGTCTCAAAGCGCTTCACAGAATGTACTGTAAAGTGAATTGGCTGCATATTTTGTGGGCGAAACCCGGCAGCCAATTGCGCACTGCAGTGTCCCACATTAGCAGATTTTGTCCAAAATAAAAGCTTTTAACATATGAGAATCGGCAATTTTGATGGTGCAGTGGCAGTTTACGGACCAGGAAATCGCTGGTTTGAATCCGGAGAGTATTGATCTCAGCAGTTTAGGGAGGGGAAATTAACAGCTAAGGTTCCAACTCCTGGTCCCTCCACATCACCCTCTACTGGCTGTGCACGTGAGTGCTCGTGAGTTGGGAAGAAGTCGGGCAAGGATGGTTCTGATGTTCTCTGCGGTAGAGTAGCCCTCTGACACTCACTGCCAAGGATGACACATGAAGAATGGCCAGAGGATAACCAATGCCTGTGGAATTGCACACCAGGAAGAAAAAGTCAGTCCAGGAGCAGAGGTATATTCGGTGAAGAGAAACATCTGAAAAGAATAATTAGATACAACAAACTTTTTTTTAAAAAAATAGGAAAATACAGCAACGAGTTTTTTTTCAGCAGAGGTTTATGATGTTTTGATGGCACATTTGTGTGGCATTCAGACAAGGGAACTAGCTTTTCTAAAAAACAGTTTGGATGGCATATGCACATGGACTCAATTTATCAAATGATTCCTATTATAATTTTGGTAGTCCAAAAAAATTATAATTTTTTTGAAGAGAATCAAACTGATTCAATGTAATATATTGATAGCTTATTGTCTGTGACCAGATTTTGTAATTATGTTACTTTGAATATGTTTGTTCAAGTTCCTTTGGTTAAATATAGGAGAATCTCCCTAATTGTTTTGGTGCTCCATAGTATTTGTATGTTACTATAATTGGAGCAATTCAATGAATTCAGCAGAGAATAAAACATCTTCAATGAACAAATTCACTTCAACAGAGCACATATTATATTGATGCATAAATGATTTCCCTAAAATAAGATGGACTTCTGAAAGGGACATATATTCTCACACTTCATCCATCAGTGGTTAGTTGATCAGAGTGACCTTTGTTTCATCAGTGATTCGGGAATGAGCCTAGTCCAGGTGCTTTATTATGGCCTTCTCAAGTGCCACATAAATGGGCTCCAAAGTAATTGCTAGATTGAAAGCTTGGCATAGATCTCTTCCAATGGACCCCCAAACTGATTTGTCTTGACCAGAGAAAGAAACCAAAGAATGTACCAGTCTTTCCTGAAGCTTAACAAATGAGTGTGCCCTTCAGATCCAAATCAAATGGATGTTTCAAGTAGCTTGAATTGTAAACAGGCATGAAGCCAGATACGACTGGTCCTCCTCACTAGTGTATGGTAACTGCTCATGGCCTTACCAGTTTCTTGCAACTAGATTGAGGCAATCTTCAAAAGTGACTCCAGTTATCATCAAAGATTAAAAATATACTCCAAGCCTTGAATATTTCTTACATTCCAGTTACAATCTTAATGATACTAAGCTAGGAAAAGTAGTGAGGAGGATGGTAGCAGACTACAAATCGACAGGCAGACTGATAAAATGGGCAGACAAGTGGCATATGAAGCTTAATGTGCAGAAATGCGAAGTGATGCATTTTGGAAGGAAGAATGAGGAGAAGCAGTATAAGCTAGATGTACAATCTTAAAGGGGGTGAAGGAAGAGAGAGACCTGGGGATTCATATAAGTAAATCTTTGAAGGTGGCAAGACAGGTAGATAAAGCTGTTTAAAAAAAAGCATACAGGATACTAGGCTTTATAAATAGGGGCATAGAATATAAAAGTCAAGAAGTTATGATGAACCTTAACACTGGTTAGGCCTCAACGGAGTACTGTGTTCAGTTCTGGGCCCCACACTTTAGGAAGGATGTCAAGGCATTGGAGAGGGTGCAAAGGAGATTCAGGATGGTACCAGGAATGAGAGACTTCAGTTATAGGAGAGGCTAGGGAAACTAGGATTATTCTCCTTGGAGCAGAGAAGGTTAAGAGGAGACTTAATAGAAGTTTTCAAAATTATGAGGGGATTCGATAGGGTGAACAAGGAGAAACAATTTCCACTGGCGAGTGGGTCTGTAACCCAAGGGCACCGATTTAAAATAGTTGTTAAAAGAAACAGAGGGACGGTGAGGAGAAATTTTTTGAGTTGTTCGGATCTGGAATGCATTGCCTGAAAGTGTGGAGGAAGCCGATTCGATAACAACTTTTAAGAAAGAAGTAGATAATTATTTGGAGAGGACAAGTTTCCAAGGCTATGGGGAGAGCGTGGGGGAGTGGGATTGAATTGGATAGCTCTTTTCAAAGAGCGAGCACACACACGATGGGTCAAATGGCCGCCTCCTGTGCCGTATAATGTTATGATTCTAAGGTTAATGGTCAGTGAGTTACATATTGTAATCAAGAAATTATTTCATTTCTTTCAGACATTTCTTTCTTTTGCACAAGCCATTCAAATAAGTGAGAGAAAATCTGAAACGGTTTTCTTTCAGTTGGTCGACAGACCATTCTAACACCTTGTTACATGAAACAGAAGCTTTCCATCTTTTAATTCTCAGCTGTCACAAAAAATTGTCTGAGTATCCCTGGTCCAGAAAATAACATGGAAAACTCATTCCTGTGGGTTCCTGGTATTCTATTTAATGGCATTATGCCAACAAACTGTTTTTCTGCTTTATATGATGTGCAAATAGTTCTATTTCCAATTTCTGGTTATCAGTGAAAGATGCTTATAATTTCCTATTGTAAAGCAGGTATTTAGTATCTCCCACTTTTGGTCATTTATTACACACATCAATTCAATCTGATAGTGTACTAACTAATCAACTAGTGGATTTGAAATAGTTTTAGTCTGATCCGTTAGCAATTCTCGGTTAATATACCAGTCTGATTTTCTTGCATACTATTTCCTCCATATGTACAAACAAGTGGTGGAACATTTGAATATAGCAGATCAATTTATGATACTTTCAGATGTCCAAATTGCATCCCTTGATGTGACTCCTAGTGCAATAGTACTTTTCATACACATCACCTATATACAATAGAATGTTATTATATGTTATCACTACATAAATGTAAATCTTTATTGTTTTATTGTACAATATTATAATTAGTCAATCTGCTGTGCTACACCATGGAGACAGCTGGACTGGAAGACCTACAACTCATCAATATGTTGGTTAGATCTCTCACTGGTGTTGAAAAATCATGAAAACATTCCTTTGGCAGTGAGTCTATTTCGTAATTCATCGAGAAGGAAGCTCCTGTGAAATTTATATCCTATGACTGATCTTATCCTGGTTCACTAGGAGATCTCACCACCTGAACAGAATCTTAAAGCCAATTATAATGGACTCTGTTATAATGAACCCCTTTATAATGACAAGCTTTGAACGTTCTAATGCAGTAGTCATTCAGCTACTAGTGAAACGCCTCTTATAATGACATTTTGACATATCAAATGAAATGATTCAACTGTGCCGGGTTATTCTGGTACAGTACCAATTCTGTCAAGATAGATTCATACAAATTTAAATGGCCTTTTTTTTTCAACTGTCTAATTTAACCCTAACATAATCAATGCATTACCAAACTATCTTTCTGTTTGTGTGTTTAAGAGTGCAGTCATGTGCAAATCATGTTAGTAGCTGCTGATATATATATATTTTAAAAAAGTAGTTCGACTCCCTAATGAAATCTGTAGTAAAATTACACTCGTGAGCGAAGCAGCTAAAAGAATTAAAAACTACACCAAAGTAAGAAAAACAAACTGCACCCCTGGAATACTATAGAGATTGAAAACAAATTGTAAAATTTGAGATATAAAAAGAATCAAGACAAGAAGCTAACTTCATGAGAAACAAAAATTAATTACTAATACAATGCATTCACCACATCATTAAATTGTAGAAAGATATTTATATCTATTTAAGCCTAAATATGTCAAAAATCAGAGTGAAAATATGTTACTTGAATGCTGATCCTGATTTTTTAAAATGCATAAAAATAAGATAATTTCGGCAACAATTACAATCAACGGGAAAGTAATGTTATAGGATTAAGAAAATATTAAAACTACATTTCTTTATCACAAGATCATAATCGTAAATTACATACCTCAGAGTGAGTTTTAGTCGTGTTTATTTATTGCAATGCTGATTCAAATGTTGATTAAGTATAAAGGCATTTTATAAAAAAAGTCTTCATTTCAAGAAATAATGTGGTTGTCAACAAGTTAACAATTGACAAAGGAATTTTGAAATAAAAATGATTAATTTTTTCCCGGCCAAAGCTATTCCAATATGCAGTCCTGAAAGTTGGCATTGAAAGTACAGTACTATACATATCTTTTCTCTATGTTCTCCAGGATACAAGCAAATAGACAAAGTTCGTCCACAAGGCAGTTTGTGCTATCTCACCAAGAAATAGGTTACCATGGCCAGTCCAGCATCATTGTGACACTTGTTGAAACTGGACTTCCTTTAGCATGTTGGGAGATTGTAAACCCAAATCAAAATTTGCTGCGTTCAAATTTGGACAAGGGCAAAAAAACAGTAATTTAGCGATTAATTAGTCAAAGCAATTGTGTTACCTAGCACTCATGTCATGGTATGACCTTTTAAAGGTTTCTCATCCAAAGGGGTTGTCTCTTTCACATCGAAAATCTATCAAGTTTCGCCTGAATGTCCAGGATCATTCTGGATAGTAATATCATGAAAATTCTGCTGCCCTTTTGCAATATCAACAGCAAATTCAAGAACCTATAACATAACAGGTAAGTCACAGTAAACAGTTTATATCATCATATATTATTAACATTTTCACCTGAGCATGAAGAAGTTTCTTCTCTATGTACTTTGACTCCATGTTGGCACATGTTGCAACTGTGTCAAGGTGGATAATAGTTCTGAGCAGAGCTGCATCAAAAGAAATCATAAGGTCCTGACGTGACATCAGTGTGCCTCTGTACTACTACTCAATTCACTGAATTCTGCTGCTGATATTTGATGAAAATGTACCACTCAGTAACCATTTATAATAATCCTTGTATTTGATATAGTGCCTTATCACGTTTTCGAGATGTCTCAGACCGCTTCACAGAATATTCTGTAAAGTAAATTGTGGGCAAAATGCAGCAACCAATTGCGCACAGAAGTATCCCACAAACAGTTGTGGATTGTTATTTTTTTAAAAAAGAATTATTAGCAATCCGCCAATCAACTAACAAGTGGGTTCCTACTTACTGCTAGGTAAACAGAGGCATGTGGAGTAAGGAAATATGCCTAACGTTTCACCCTGCCCGGGAATCAATCCCACGTCCTCTCACTTGTAAGGCAGTGCTCTAATCAATACACTGTACAACTCTACAGTTATTCTAATAGAATTTTAAAAATTATAAAATAAATTCATAGCTATGTTGGTGTTATATCCTTACCACCAGGTCAGGATCACAGTACAATATTTTAATGTTTAAAAGAGTCTGAAAAAAGCATAAAGTTGGTGTACTTGAACAGTATATATAATTTATTTATAACGGCCTAGAATATAAGAGATGAAAGTGTAATTTATTTTTTTAAAAAATCAGCCATCATCAAAGGACAGTGATACACAAGGAGAAAATATTGAATAATCCTTACGCCTTGGATTGTAAACTCATTTACCAAGGGATTCTCTATTAATAGGTACATTTAGCCCATAATCACATACTGTATAGTTACTTTAAGGTTATGTAACTGTTGGACAATAAGGACACAAGACTTTCAAACACCATTAATGTATGACTGTACATTTTATTTCTGCCACTAGATAAGTAGACTTGTAGTAATAGCACATTTTGACATAGTGTTTACACAGTTTACTTACAAATATGAGCGTGCACAATCACTTCTGAGCACTTGATATCATTTACTAGTGTAATTAAGGACCTTACACTATGTATCACCAATTTCATTAAATGCCTAAAGGATACAGTAGTGAGATTTCAAGGAAACTCCAAAGGGTAACTGTACTTAGACCTTTCAAATGTAAAGAACATGCTTTCATTTACAATTAGATAAAATTGTACAGAAAAAATATAATTTCACATTATCCAATTGAAATATAGGGGCTTGGAAAAAAATGCAAACAAGTTAGGCGGGAGAAATTATTTGTAGCAAATCAAAAACTACACTGAATTAGTACCTGTAAACCTATTTCTTCAAATGACTCAACTGCTCAAATACTATTTAAACCTATTTTAGAAAATACAAATATAAAATTGAATAATATCCATCTCAATAGCAATGCACCCTGATATTTCTGTACACACAATACCTAGTAAGAGACAAGTACATACATTTGCTGACTTGTCCCCAGGAAGATGAATATTGACCTCTGTGAGGAACATAATTTATATTTAAAAGTCTGTTTCTAAGAACATGGCAATTCTAAAACAATTAGTACGTTAAATGTACAGCAGTACAGTAATCACTAGACTTGGTAAACTATCTACAAACTACCATATTTAAAACTGGTGCTGGCTACTAGAAAATTTGCTACAGTCGTGTTAATTTGTGCAGAACTATAATCACTAGCAATTTCTTCATATGAAGTAGCCATCTACAGATTGGATTTCAACGAAAACTGATGGAAAAACAAAATCAGAAACAAATTAAGAAAATATGTGAAGAATATTGCTATTTATAATGTGCTGAGGAATTTTTAGGCCAGTAGTAAACAGCTAGTTGTCAAAACTCAAGATTGAATCGTGCATTTAAATGCATTGTTAATATCTGGTTACATTCTGAGTTTTTCTAAAGAACATTGTAATGAGTCAAGCTCTACAATATGATCAGTGTTAAATTCTCCAGATCTTCGGAGTAGCCATCAGTTAGCCTAAGTGGTTGGGTGAGTGCTCAACTTTCAGTGAGATTATATATTTGCGTCCCAGAGTTGCCAAATAATCTATCTGATAGACGATCTTCTAAAACAGAAAATGTATAGCACCCCTCATTGAATCATGCTTCCTGCGAACTAATCACAGAGCAGTAATGTTGCTGACCGCTGAAAGGTTCACAGCCAGGCCATTCTGCTCTCCTGGTTGGAGAAGTATTTGTAATAGAAAATAGTTTGCAAGTTTGCCAGAAATTGTGAAAAAGGGAGGATAATGAACACCGTTCTTTTCTTTAAAAAAATCATAGGTACAGTATTACAATGGAATATATTGTGAGACAAATAAGAGAATAAGAGAATACGTTTAAGAACCTGTACAAATTAATATTGGCAACTGTTGGGTTTTTCAAAATTATACAGCCAAATCACCTCTTCTGTAACTAAAATTAGCTCCCCACACTTGTTATGTTTGTAAACAAGAATGTTACTTCCTTAATAAATTGGAAGTTAGAATAGTGTTCATAAATGTGTCAGGAAATTGTACACTGTATTTCCTGCTGCCATAAGGTTCCTCAGGCAAAAGGACTGTCTATTTGAAATGATTACGAAAACATAGGACTAGCTGCTTATGTTAATTTCTAGCATTAGCTATTGTAAAATATGTTCTTGATAGTATCTATAGCTCTGACCAAACTTTTGACAAATTTAAACACAGAACTCTTAATGCTGATTGACTGCTGGTGATCTACAGACTTACAATTCTGGATATATGCATAATTACTTGAGTTTTTAAAGAACCAAGCCTTTTCAATTAATTTTAAGGTTATACATAGCTTATATTGTTGTACTGACCTACGGAGCTTTGAAATAAGAGGGCAGAATGTACCTTACTAGGTGCTCGTGGCAAAACAGCACATCAAAGTTACAACGGATTATTTCATCGCAATTCAGAACATTTTATGATGCTGCCTGTGCCATTAGCAGAGAGAAAGATGATTCAGTTACTGGGAAACTTTCTTTTGATGGCGGCAAGACTTCTACCATTCCAGCACCAGTGCGGGGAAGATTTGCATTAACAACATGTCGCTGCAAGTGCTTGATCCAGTCTTCTTGGACAGAAAGTGGACCCCGGAAGACCAGGTCACAGAACCTGTAAATCCATAAACAAAATGTTACTCTGATGAAAATAATGTACTTAAGCTTGATTTGATTTCTTCCTCCTCCTATGATTCTTCTAAAGGCTGTGATTAAAAACCATGGAGAATAAAACCTAACACGATTTATTTTGACAAAACCAAAACACTAAAAGTTCAATGCAAATGATAGTAAGGAAAATAAAATTTAATTTATTCTTACATTTCACTCCACCTTTTTTAAAATTGTAAAACTGGAAACTAAATGTAATATAAATCAAAAGTCCTCAAAACAGTTAATTACTAATGTGACAATACTGACACAACATAACAGATTTTACTCTGTAAACAGAGCCCAGCCCATAGGAGCAAGAAAGTCAAACTGTTTACCTGCATTTGAGTACATAACCATCATCAAGAGATGGAACAAATAGGGAAGACTTCTTTTTGATCCCTGATCGTGATCTTGACCTCTTTTGCTTGCAGTCAAAAGCTGGAAAAAAGTAGCTTTAGGAATAGGTTTTATCCTCCACACAAATAATTCATTTGAGTTCAATTATTTGAGTATTTCGAATGATCTGTTTATTAGACTCCCTATTGAAGATACAGTTTGGCATAAATGATAGATAGTTTCAAAAATGGATATTAGTTACATTATTTCAGTTATTTATTCCCATTTTTAGCATTACAAATATTTAACTCATCTCTCTTTTGAAATCCATCATCTACTCACTCGACTGCATGCTTACATCACTCCTGGACAAACCAGCTTCTTCAGCCATGCCAGCCATCATCATGAACCTCTTCCTCTCCACTGGCACAGCAACCTCCCCTTTCAAACCTGCTCTCATCACCCTCATTCTGCAGAAACTCTCACTCAACCCCACTTTCCCTCTCCCCTCCCTCTCCAAGAGGCTTCAACAAGTTGTCGCCTCCCGGCTTCTCTCCATTCTCTCCCAATACTGTTTTCTTCAGTACTTAAAAAATAACGAGCTTCCAAATAAAAATGGAATTTAAGAATTTTCCACAATTTACATAATCTTAAAACAAGTTTAAGACTAGGTTTATTTACAGGACTCTGATGTAACAATTAGTTTCAGTGTCCTCTTGCTGGGAAAGGAAACAAATCTGCCAAGGTTCCAGCTCCTGATTACCAATGAGTTACTCTTGCTGAAAAATACTCGTGTGGGTGTTGGGCAATGACAAGATTGTTCTCATTAGCTGGGATGACTTCGATGGTCAAACAGCCTGTCTACAATTATTGTCTCCTCTCACACAAGAAGCGTTACCCCTTGGATGAGGCACTTTAGGACTTGCCAGCAGTTGAGAAACTGAACAATAAAACCGACTTTCACTTTACACTATATAGGTCCTTTCATCCAGGGCATCTTCTCAAAACATTTCGCAACGCTCTGAGAATCTACCATAAACCCTACCACATGTCACCACTTCAGGAGAGGAACAAGAAAAAGTGATAATCTTGCAAGGATATTTATATCATGCCCTTTCAGAATTTAACTGCAGAAAAAATATACACTGAGTTGTTCTTCAGGTCAACAATTAATTAATTTAAAACACTGCAATTAACAAGAAATCATAAAGATGAGGAAAAACACTCATTAAATTCACCAGTTATACACCAATCTAAGTTTTTTATAATAAAGCAATTCATTATTCGACAGATACTTAACTTTCAACATATCAAATCATCATAACCATTTCAATACAAGAAGCAAAATCAATTTTACTGAGAGATAATATTGAAGATATTTGTCCAGTAACACAGGTTAAATTTTTCCCATAATCAAATTGAGTTGAGTAAAGTACTACTTCAATGCTATTTATAGTGCAATATTTTCAGCTCCTTCATTATAGTTATATAATTAATGAAAAACATACCATTCAACAATCGGTTTCTAGTTGCATCAAACTAAAGCATATTAGAATTGAGCACAACTAAAAACAAATCATGCCTTATGTATTATTATTTTCCGGTTCAGTAACTTTTTAAAAATGATCACAGTGTGGATTTTTTCTCAGTTTTAACGAGTCAGTTTTAAGAGTTAAGCTGTCTTATCTTTTAAAAAGATTTCACCTTTACTTGAAAAATAGAAAACGTGACAAAATTTGTATGAGGACTGGCTGTCATGTTTCATGATGCACTTATTATTGTGATTATTGCGCCTGAAATCATATTTATTTCCTGTCCAATTAAATATAAAGTTTAAACAACAGTTTCCAGAAACCTGTGTCTAAATGTTGGGCGGATAAAAGCATCATACTGTAAATGCTGTATATTTTACACACAGCTAAACTAAAAATATTTCACATTATAATGATTTGTAAGTCAAAATGAACTATTTAGAGTACTAATAAGAAGGCATTACTTTTCAAAGTATACTTTACGAATCAGCAACAGAAAAAATTAAAACTTACGAGTTCCAGTCAGATCCCCAGCCTGCTTTTTTCTTGCATAGACTCTGAGATGGTTTGCCAAGCTAACTGCACTTGTAAATGTTGCATGACAATGCACACAAGTTCTCAACTTTACAGGATGTCCTATTATTAAGAACGGAAAGTAATATTTGCATGTTACAAATTAATTGCTATAAATTTTGTTGAATAAACATCAAATTAATTATTTCTAAAATAACTTCTAAAGGACCACAAACACTCATTTGCGAAGTTAATTCAGCTTCTGCAAAATAATGATGGATAAAATAAAATGGCCAGCACATGACAAGAGTAAGAAACTGGAATGAAAAGAAATATGTGGTAATGAGTACATTGAAAGTCAAACAGGATTAAACCAAAGTATTGGTTGTAATTCGAGTACTATTATGAAAAAAAATTCAGGGAATGAGGAAATGAATGGTTCTGTACGTTTAAGTAAAATGGTTGATAAAGGCATGCAAAGTAAGGTGGTAAAAACAGACCAATGAATGGCTTTTAAGAACAACTCTTAAATTAGAACTCTTATACAGTCATCATTTTGCATGTGCATGAATAATAGAAGCTAATGATGTTTAATTTTAGTGCTAGTGCTCAAACCTTTGTGCTAGAAAATCAATGGAACAGCATCTGAGCTGCTCATCATAAACCTGAGGATCCAGAGCAGGTGGTTACCTTAATAAAGTACAACATTACCAAATTGACTTGCAGCCAGTACAAAATATAAGCATTTCCAACAAAAAGAAGTGAAGACTTAAGATCCTGAATTCCTCTTCTGATGTCTAGCAGAAGACATCTAACAAAAATCTGTTAGGAATTTTTTTGTGCTGATGTGGGGAGGTTGACAATAATCATTAACCAAGATATCCTAAGGATGATTATTTTTCAGTTCAACCTCAAATATAATCATGCAAAAATTCCCAAACTATGTAAAAAAAATATAAATATTTTACAAGCCATGTAATAATTTGTGTTTCAACAAACATGGTCACATTGAGAGCAGGGTGTTGATAATGGGCAGTTATATTTTTGGAAGACTGCTGTGATAGATCATGAAGAAAGGTTCAACACCAATGACTAAAAGTCACATTTCGCCCCCAAAACGTATACTCAATTCACTTTACAGTATAATCAGTGAAACGCTTTGAGACGTCTCAACAATGAGATAAGGCGCTACATCAAATGCAAGGATTATTATTAATTATTATATCCATGTAATAATAATAATCCTTGCATTTGAAGTAGCACCTTACACATCAGAACAACGTCTTAAAGTGCTTCACATGATATATTGTAAAGGGTACTGACTGTGTATGTTGTAGGCAACTGTAGAGAATTAAATAAAACTCCTGAATAATGCATTCTCTCTATTCTTTCCTTTTCAGGAAATTAAATTGATCAATACAAACTTGTCATACCTGCTTGATAGACTATATCCATATTTGTCATTGATTGTGACGAAGTGCTAGGTTGCAGAAATGAACTATTTGGCTGTGAATGAAGGGGGCGCTTCTGATTTGGTAGCCGTTTTTTTGCAGTTTGAGCGTAACTTCTTCGAGGCTGAGTTTTTATTAGTGATGATGCATCATCTCCAAATTTAGTCTTCAGAAGTTGCATCAGAGAACTTGTCTGGACATGTCTCTCACCATCAGGTCTTTTTGATTCCAAATCTGTGCTGAAGCTGTGCAAACCTGACTCCCGTAAGGGAAAGGGTTTTGCTTTCATTTCATTTTGCTGCAGTTTAATAGTTATGCCATTTGGTGCGAGGAACAGACCTTCACTTGTTGCAAACTTTTGCGACACAAATGGTTTATATCTAAATTGTTTGCTATTTAACAATTTTGCAATGTTTTCAGCTTCTGCTTCATTTTGCATCAATTCAGTCAAAATGCTGAGTGGGGATTTATGTGCCTCCAACTCCGTTTTCCCCAATCTCTTCAAATGACCACGGACATGGTTCGACAGTCCAACCTTTGTGTCAAACCATCCTCCACATAAAGGACAGGTATTCTCAGTTGATGAACCTGATTTTACTTCTGTTGAAACAAAATGTAAGTTAAAAAAATGAAATTACCTAAATTAAATGAAAAACTAAAAAGTATCACTTCAAATTTACCAATAAATACTGTAAGGTCACTGGGTTCACAATTTATATGACCAAATTGTTATTTTAAAATTTTACTTTAGAATGAGCATCAGAAACAACTATAAAAGCAATCTGCATACATTTATACAATATTGCAAACAGCAATATATATATATATAATAATGTACAGAAACGCAATTAACTAAATGCACATAAAGTAATGGTTAGCAAGTGTAATTCATTGTAAAGTATTATCAATGTGTATGAAACTGCTGGATTACAACCAACAAAACATTTTTGTAAAGATGCCTATTCAATTCAATACTTGGAAATGTATTATCGGCATAACAAAGTTTACAGAAGATTTCCCTGATGGAGTTTATTTGACTTTTTTTTGGTGAAAATACCAGTGAGTGCAGACAAGTGTACAATAGTTATTGTAGAAGAAGGATGTTTGTACTTTATTCTCAAAACTATCTATCCATTTGCTAAAAAATTTCAATTGTATTGTATACTTATTGTAAAACATGATGGTTTATTTAGTATCTTTACACCAAGTAGCTGCATACAAATTAATAAGATCAAGATTTAGAAGAAAGCTTTTTATCAGGTGGGCACATGTATGCATTCTCAAGTTTTACTCTTTTCTTGTAGAGATTCTCTAAATGTTCTTCATCTACTAGAATTAAAATCCATATCTTCTTCCTCATTGTGATTTATTTGTACCATTCGCACCAGAATCCAGGGGACGACAAAGTACATAACTAACATCTTTGCCATTTCACTTTCCTTTCTAAAACTTCCAATTGGGTTCTTCTTTAAAGTGAGTGTATTCTCGCCTACTCAATTTCCTTGGCTGTATACACACTCGTTATGCAAAATAATTCCTTAGCTCCTTTGTCCTACTAATTCTTTTTCTTTGACGTCTTCGTCAGAAAAGTACTCAACTTTTCTCGTGATGATTCCGAATTAAAATATTTCCTACAACACATGAGGATTTACTACAAATGGCTAAAGAAAAAGGCAACCTTTATTTGTAACAAACATGGAAGACAGAAATTAATCTTACCTTTCTTTATTCTCCGAACAGGTGCGTTGTTTTTTTTGATTCGCCGTCTTTTGTCGTTGGAAGCAATTTGTTCAGGTGGAACCAGGTGACGTGCGTCGTAAGTTAAGCCAACTCTATAAAGATGTCCTCGCACGTGATTGGACAACCCAACACCAGTGTCAAATACAGCAGGGCAGTAAGGGCACGGTCTCTTCTCAGTATGAAAATCAGTCCAATTATAGGTTATATTTAATGGAGCATCTTGCTGATAAACAACGGGATCCATAACTTCTATGCATTTACCGTCACTGTTAATTTGAAAGCTTTGATGACCAAAATTACTGTGTGCAGCATCTTGATACTCTAGTCTAGAGTAAAGTCTTTGGTTACTGTAGTCACTGTTGCCATAATCATGAACGTTATTGTCAAAATTATCATAATCATCATCATCGTCTTCATCACTCTCATCATATGTATCAAAATCATAATCGTCAATGCCATTTTCATCACCTATCTGTACTTCAGTACTGGTGAAGTGTTCTGTAAAGTAATGGTCTTGTTCATCACCAAGATCAAAATCATTTGCAGCAATTGTCCCAGTCCCACCTATACAATTAATACTTTCAACACTATCATCTTCCAGTGGGTTTTCTTCCTCATCGTATTGAAACTTCTTTACACATGGATCAAGTTTATTTAAAACCACAACAGGTGCTTTGTGAAATACACTTGGATATTGATCCAAAAGATCACTGGCAACAGACACACTAAGCATGACATCCTTAACAGATTTTCTAACTGATACAGCTCGAGGATCTGCATATTCCATTTCTCCTGAAACTTCTTCTGCAAGACATTGACGGAAGTTTAAAGTATATTCTGCATCTTTATGTCTATTTTGTATCAATGTATTAGATTTAGGGCACAAGTCTTTTTCTATTCCTAAATGTTCTTCCGATTTTACATGAATCTGACGGTGAAGAGGATCATTTTTCGACAATAGAGCTGTCTCATTCCTTTTGATGGCAAACTCTCCATGACCTTGTTGTAGAAAGTTAGCCTTCTCACTTCCAGTATTTAATCCCATCAGCATCTTTGGGGAACTATCATAATCTACTGTAGAACCAGATGAATAGTGTACCTTTTTTGTTGCTGTATAAAATGTCTTCTCTGTAGTAGAAACATCACAGACTTTCCTGTATAATTCGGAGGAATTCCCCAATGCACCAGATTCTTCTGAAGCCATTTTTATATTGTGCCTCATAAAGGATGTTGCTGTAAATTTATGTGGGTAGTCTGAATGCTGGAATGTAGCTTTATTACTACTGACCACATTGAATGGTTTTGAGTTCAAGCCAGGCATCTTTGTTCCACGATCATGTTTGTGCTGAATGTGATAAAGTCGCTGATGTAAGTATTTTACATGCTTCTTAAAAATACTCCTAGCTGGTGTGGTAAAAGGACATTTCCTACACACATATACACCTCCTGATTTACAATGGCTTAATAAGTTTTCTAGTGATACACCTTTCAAAGGTTTTTGGTTCGACTTATTAATAACTGCATCATGAATATAAATTTGATGACCTTCCAATTCATCCACTGATGCTGCCATAAAGTTACACTTGTCACAGCAGTAGTATCTTTTGTCCTTTTCATGTGTCTTAGCATGCTGCACAAATGTTTTCGGACAGTTTGTACCAAACACACACTGTGGGCACTGTAATTTTGCATCCCGCCCTTCATCCTGAAATGTGCGGAGCTCACGAATCTCCTCCATCAGTCTTTCCCTTTTTTCTTGATGAAGGCTCCTATGCTTTTGCAGTGGTGCACGGTCACGAAAAGCAATTCCACATTCTTTACATATATATGGTCTTGGCAGATTTGTTTTACTGTGTCCTTCTAAATGGTACATCATGTGTCTCTGCAAATGCTTTTTTTCTCTGAAGTTCACATTGCACTTTGTACAGGGGTAAAATGATGGTTCTGTCTCAATATCATCATCTGATGGTGATTCTGATCCAGTTTGTACATCATCTATCTGCATAGCACTTCCTGGTGGAAAAACTGTGGAGCCAAATGGTGAACCTTCTTCGATGTATGTGGTGGCTGGTGCACTTGATCTAGCTGCTTCTAGGTTTTTGACTGGTAGTTTATAATCACTGAAGATTAAATGTTTAATTGCTTCCACGGTTTCTTTGGGAAGGTTTGATCCTGTATCGCCAGCACTCCGGTCAAAGTTTTTTTTTGCAGGCAAGTATTTTGGTTTGATAACTGACATCTTTACTTCGCTGGGTTCCAAACCATCCGTAGCAACTGGTGTCTTTTTAGGTGCCTGGTGCTTCTTTGCAATTTCTAGTTCTGAGAAATCCACTAACCGAACAATATCCATCTTTCGTTTTCTTTTTCTTCCAAACGCAAAATTCGCTTGGACTTCAGAATCATCATCAATCTGGATGACTTGATCATCACCTTTTTCTTTTGTTAACAAAAACTGCATGAATTCTTTTTGAGGGTCCCAGTTTAAGCCAATGTCATTTAAATTTTCTGTTTGACAGACATTAGTAACGGCTTTTTCATTCACTTGGTCTCCATTATCTTTCATTTTTTCACTTTCTGTACAATACAACTTGCTTGTAGAAGCAGTATTTGATCGCAGTACAGACTTAGATTCCACTATTGGCAAAGGACTCAGCATTTTAGACTTTGTATTAACCTGGCCCTGAAAAGGCACTAAATTGGGGACTAGTAAAAGAACCGGGGATGGTGCTATTGTCTGAACTTTATTTGAAGAGCCAGACAAAGCTGGAACCTGAACAGATTGAACAAAATGAGATGAAGAACTAGAAACTGCAACTGACTGACATAGAGACTGAGAAATACTTAAAGGAATGTCAGCTTGCTTCAAAATGGAAGATTTTGTTGAGGTGAACTGTGGAACTGGGCTACTGACAGTAGTTCCTGTAGGCAAGATAAGTTTTGCATTAGAAACATTAGGAGCACCAGTATGTATAAACAGAGTCTGCTGGGCTCCACTTAAGGCTTTTACAGAACTGTCCCTGGAAAGATGTTTAGACAAGCTCAAAGTATTGCTTTTTGGAACGGACATTGAATTCTCTGTTGAGGTCTGAGGTATACTGGTAATAACAGTGGCCAAGGTAATATCTTTTTCATCTCCATCTTTGCCTTTAGCACCGTGAGAATTAATAAGGGTCTTCATGCTATCCGTATTATTCATCTTTAATCCAGAGTCTTCACTCTTATCAATCCTATGTCATCAAAAGAAAAGAAAAAGAGTTACTTTATGCATACACGTGCAAAATAAAACCTCATTTCTTATGATCCTTGTCAAATTCAAATACCATTTAGGATAAGAGTGAATACAACTGGCACAGAACATTACAATTATCAGTTTCTAAATAACAGAATATTGCATAGAGTGTTAATTTGACTGTGGTGAGATCATTACAGATTCTAAAGACATTCATACACTTCTTGAAACGATGCAACATAAAAACCAGAATGTGTACCCACAGTGCATATTAGGCTTTTCACTTGCATAAATGTGTGTCTCTGCTAAATTATAATCTTACTTAGCAACCAAGGTACGAGGTGATTTTATATATCTTTTCATTGTGCATGTACCTAGAGAGAAATGCCTTTTTATATAGAAATCTTCCAAAGGATTTTAATCCATGCAATGAATAAAAGTAAGTTCCAGCTTTTTACCTGTATTGTAATATACATTGGGGGATGGCGTATGAAACAGACAATGGACAATGCAATTGGTAAGTTATGACATAAATGAAACGGCCTTTAATGTCTTCATCGGTTTACAATTATAATTATGTGCAGAAACTCTAGCATACACTCATATTATTATTCAAAACTGTCTTAATAATATATAATAGAAAATTATATTTCCTATCTAATATTTCTACCTTAGTTTAACTAAAACTAGCTAAAATGATTATAAAGACTTAAATCAACTTTGAATTAGAGGTGCAATTGCTTTATCAACCAAGTGATTAGTGGTTTCAACAACTATTACATCTAAACCATCTTGCCTGCTGCTGAAGAAAAACGATTCCTGCTGTCGTTCTCAAATACTGGGGACTTTAATTATGTGTGAAGAATCAAGATTCCACACATTTTAGTTACAACCTTCCTGTTTCCCCTTCAAAACACTCAGCTGCTGCTAAAATTGACCAATTTCCATGGGAACAAAATACACTTCCAATGAGATCATATTCAATGTTATCACTCTAAAATGGTGCTAAAACAGTTCCCAGCATGAGTCTCTGTGTTAAATACGCAGCAGAAGCTGAGGGGTGGGCACGTACAAACAGGTGCTAAGAATCACGACTGAAAATGTCAATGAATAGGAAAACAAGCCTGGAAATGCTGTACTGTTTGTCTCATTTACCTTAACTGATTTTAATCAATATGAGCAACCTGTACAGAACAAGTGCTGTAAAATTAATTGCTGTGACAGTGAGCACTGGGAGTTTTATAACACATCCTTCAATCCAAAAGCTCTCATTTAATTTGTAATCAAACAGAAGAAAAATAACAAGCGTTTAAACCCAGCTGCAACACACACAGAAGTGCTGAAACATTTAATTTTAAAATAACTCTGGCGTCCAACATATATATCTAGCCAAATGCATGCTCAGTTAATTTAATATGCTGTACCTGTACTAGCTTTTCTCAACAGGAAGCAACATTGCTAACGAAGTGGTAAATTCAGTGTTAATGAGTGGCTTCACTGTTACCACCTCAGAGGTAAAACCTTCCGTGCTCCATATTCTACCCATCTGTTCTGGTGTTAGGGGTTCAAAGAAAGAACAGACGTTTCCCATTTAAAGCAAACTTCAATGGTACCCTCTGAACAGCAGGCTAACAAACCCTCATAATATCATGAATGATCTCAAATTATAGTCCTCATTATTATCAGTACTCTACTAAAAAAAAGTTCTACATGCTATAGAGAATCAGCATATCTAACGTCTTTTTACAGCACAACATTGCATACTTAGAAATTGAATAGAGGGAATATTGATATAAAATATATTCTTAAAACATACAATATTAACAAAAGAATGCAAAAAAGCATGCAATAGAAATTATTTAGATAGTAATTACCAGAGATTCATTACAAGGCATGGCAAAATCATTACAAAGTAATGTGCAATAAAGAAATCATACGCATTTTGAAAATATTCTGTTTCATATTGTGTCTATGTGTTTCTGTAAATTCCTTCTTTCCTTTCTGTAGTATCAATGTGATTGATATAAAAATCATGTTGAACAAAATCTGAACATAAAGGTCAGACTTTTTCTTTCATTATGACAAGAGACTATAATGAAGCTATCCTTATTGACTTTCCTTAGAAATCTCAAATGTCAGTATTTTTGCAAACTATCAGCACTTGCTATAACACCCATATTGCACTACATCTTGAGGTTACTGCAGAAAAAATGAGGTGATAATTGCATATTAACATAATTATTCTGTAATCCCTCTGAGCAGGCTTCCTGGGTCATTTAGTAATACAGATTAACTAGAACCTTTCAGTTATCAGAGCTATACCGCCCACTTTTTTGTTCTCTAATGATTATTTATGATGGAATATTCATCTAAAATTAAATCGATGCAGTATGCAAATCTGGGTCATTTTCAATATTAATTGTTTAATATTTCTGAATGAAAACCACAGCTACAGAAGAAGCCACAACAGAAAATGCTGTTTCACGTACAATGTAGAGTTGAATATAAGACAACAAAAATGTGACCACCACAAAATCAACAAATCATCTCTGGACAAATGTCTCATAGATCATTAATGATTACTGTAATTTACAGTCAGTTGTTACATTTTGTACATAGTTTTGAATGTGTGTAATCAGGCAAATGTAATTTAATACACATGAATATTATTTCTAGCGTTAGGGATTATAATGTAAACAACCATATTTTCAAGCTTGCTGTAAAAAAGATATTCAGCTGAATATTAAGAAATTATTTTTAACATAATGCAGGTGTGGGTACAATGAAATCCTCACAACTGAATTTTTTCTTATTTCTGAATAACAAATTAAAGATATATTCAAGGTGTCATATGATGTGTCTACCATAATGCTAAAAAAAATCAATTTGTTTGTATACCATAGATGGCTCAGCTGGTAGCATTCTTGCCTCAGAGTCAGAAGGTTAACCTTCACTGTCTGCGCTAACAAACTAGTGCAGTGCTGAGGTGTACTGCATTAGCAGAGGTGCTGTCCTTCAGATGAAATGTTAAACCAAAGGTTCTTCTTCAATAAAACTGGGAGGTTTCTAATATAAATGTACCATGTGTTTCGAGGGGCCAAAGAATGGTGGAGTAAAAAGTGGAATTGGAAAATATAATAGGAAGTGCAAGTCGTAATATTACTGAGCTGATTTTCAAAATGATTCCTAAAGAATGGAAACCTATCATAATAGGTGTAGGTCCTTTAGGAAATTGTAATGCAGTGTCAATGTTCACTTTACACAAGTAGAATAAGCTGTCAGATAAAATGGTGCTCTTCTTGAATATGGGTCGTGCTAATGACCTTATTTAAAGCATCAAGATTCTAGCTAGGTTAAGATCTCTCAAGTGTAATGTTAGGATAATATAAAAGACATATGAGCTGCCACCAATTTCAACAGGGCAAGGAAAGTACTCCCTGTAACATATAACGCCCATTATGGACAGTAGCAGTGAATTTTGCAAATTACATTATGGAGCTCATAGCTGCAGTGCTGTGGAACACTTCATTGACAGTGACGAGAGGTGCTGTCCTTCGGATGAAATGTTAAACTGAGGTCACATCTGTCTGTTCAGGTGGGCATTAAAGATCTCACGATATTTTCTTGAAAAGAGAAGGAAGTTTTACTCAGTGTCCTGCCAACAATCCTACAGATGAAATTGGTCACTTCATGGCTGTCTGTGGACACAGCTGTGCTCAGGTTGGTTGTTGTTGGTTGTGCTGCAAATACACATTCACTGCACTTTATAGTGAACTTCTGTGAAGCTCAGAGATACGTTAACGACATCACAGAGCATTATATCAAATGCAAGGATTATTTAATATTTGGTCAAGATGGTAAGTTTCTATCCATCAATGTGTTTCTAGGGGGAAAAAAGGAAGGTCTTTATTTCAGACAAGGTCAATTTCATGCAACATTCGTCTCAGGCATATTCTGATTAGTTACTGCTCCTACAGATTAGAGTGGTGAAGAAATGAAATGTAACCTTGGGTGGTAAAAATCTGGCTCCAGGGTAAAACACTGGCCAGGATACCACTGAGAATAATTCAATAGTGAGAGATTAGCCTGCATGATACCTTGAGAACATCTCAAGCCCAGAAAATGAAACAATGAGATATATTCTCACAAAACTCAATTTTCCAAGATGTTTTGGTCCAAAGCTGATCTATTGTATAAACACATGGCCCAGTGGATGATGTCATTTATGCTAAATACATGCAAGACCTGAAACCACTAGATTTGAGATTCAATGAGAATCTACTGCAAAGGTTTCTGGAAGCTGATTAGGATTATCTGGGTCACAATATCCCTTCTGATATATCAATAATCACCCCAATGGAACGTTTTGAAGTGGTATATCATTTTGTACTCGTATAACATTGAAATACTGTACAGAGCAAGAATTATGCCCCAGAGCTACAAATCATTCTCAGAAAACGCATTATTTAAGATCCTGGTTGCTTGATATACAAATAGAACTGAATGCTTGATTTGACCTATGTTGAGAATGCCTACCTCAGCACTCAGGCTCAGACCATTGGGATGAGAATATGGTAGAGAATTTGATGCTCAACTATAATTTTAGTAAGAGACTATGTTAAAGATCAAGCTGGAAAAATGGAGCATCTTAACTGACCCAGATATTCAACTGGATCTTTACAAAGTTTTACAAGTTTAAGATACACTCTTACTGAGGCTAGTTGTTATCAAGAAACAAAATTTGTCACTTATCATTAAAAAGATAAGCAAAGGTTTTGGGACTCTCTCAACATGTTTTCTCTTTCCAATCCTATAAAAACCTTTCTGTTCCCTATGCTGCGTTGAGTATTAGATCGGTGAAATCGAAAGACTTCATGAATAAATTTAATGCAACTTTGATTATAGTAATTTAAAATTAAGCAATAGCACTATGAGGGGCATAAACCTCATTAACACAGATTGTTCCACTTTGGCATCTTAGAAAGCATTCAATGTTGTGCCCTATTTCTTTCAGTTTGTTGAAAATAACACACATATTGCTGTGTCAGTTTGTTTAGGGTTAAGAATTTTCCACTTTTTATGTGTCCCCCACCCCCTTTAATTTTTTTTCTTTGTTTTCTTCACTCTTGCTGGGTGCTGTCCTAAGCACGGCAGTAATTCTCTGCTACTTCATCAAAAGGGCTAATCTCCATGCATGAGCTAACAGTAAGTGTCAAAACACTATTTGACTATGTGTCCATACAGTGGTTTGGGGACATTTCCAAACATTTGAACGATGGTTTCTTATAACGTACAATATTCAGGTTCCTGAAAATTTGCTTTGCCGTTCTGCCAATGCAATAGCTTCAGAATATTTGTGAATCAATATAAATGGCTCTAAATACTATAATTTCAAGCAGTTTTAAGCTTCATATTTTTCAGTTTTATATTAAGCTGGGTATATTTGCCTTCAAATACAGTCAGTACTCTTGGCAACCATCACCCGTGAAGCACTTAGAGGCACAATTGGAGTCCTGTAGCTCAGTGGTTAGAGCACTCGCTTTGCAAGCGAGAGACCTGAGTTCAATCCCAGCAGGGCGAAACCTTGGGCAAGTTTCCTTACTCCACACGCCTAATAATAATCCCTCCAAAAAACAGAACAATAATAAATTGGTCATTTTCAATCTATGACTGTTTGTGGGACATTGCTGTGCGCAATTGGCTGCCGCGTTCGCCCACAAATATACAGTCAATTCACTTTACAGTATATTCTGTAAAGCGCTTTGGGACGTCAAGAAGACGTGAAAAGCGCTATATCAAATGCAAGGATTATTATTATTATTATCAACATTGTAGGCATTCACTATATCAGATGCAAGGATTATTTATGATTTACATTAGCAGTGTTAAAATTGTACATGAATGACATACCTACCTGACTATTAAAACTTCCAAACATAATATGCTCACACCAACACTAAAAGTGCTCCTTAATTGAACATTATTTTAAACTATGAATATTAGCGTAATGAAAATTACATCTCTTGACTTGAGTGTCACACTTCCTAAGAAGATCAAGAGCACCAATTTAAAATTCAAATTTTGTGTGAATTCCACCTAGCTAATCTATTTGAAAGATCTGCTGATTAGAGTTATAACAGATTTCTTTTCCATTACAGGCGGCTTGTTTTACAATACTAATCACATATTCTAGTGACAGGACAAACAAGAGTCTGTCCTGTTAATTTTGCAGTCAAGAAAATTGAATGCATCAATACTAAACCAAGCACTAAACTGCTTTTCATGAAGTGCACATTTGTCATTCTGCATACATTTTTACAATAATTTTTCTATTAATAAATAATAAAGTGCTATGACACTACATTTGTGGTCAGTCAGGTATCTGACAACCGTGGAAACCCATCACCATGCTTAAGAGTATCCAAATCAAACATAAATTCCATTAATCCCACCTATACATGGAAATTCCCAAGATATTTATTGGAATGGGATGCACAATTGCTCTCCGGAGGGACGCGTCCTGCTTACCTAATTCCGGAGAGTATGAGGCACAGGTTGGCAAGAACTTAGGTTGAAAACACACATAACTGCTTTTTTGGTTTGTTCAATGTTAATTTTCTGTTCCTCATCCCCCCCAATTGATAATATTAGTTGTAGATAAAAATGGTATAAAATAATGCCCAGCGACACAAAACACATTTCTGGGTTGTTTATATTTTTAAAACACACACAGACATTGAAAGCAACTAAATATAGGCTCTACGTCTATTCCATGTAATGAATAGAGGCAAAAGAATAATGTGCGAATAAATAATTTGGTTACAATACTAAATATTCACATTAGCAGATCCTTGTAACTTTAAATTATACTTTCCTTCATAGCGCTTTTCGGGTTTAAGAAAAAGTCTAGAGGCACTTTTTGAAATATAATTGCTTAGTAATTAAGTTAATGCTGTTATATAGGCAAATATTGTTATTATAAACATGAGAGCTAACATGTGCAGCAAAGATAAGGAGAACATCAATTTGAAATTTAGCAGTAAATTTAGGAGGCGATTATAAACCAGGTTAATTGGGAGAAAGAATCCATGTTTTCTTGAATTCACAATGGCAGGACAGACTGAACCTAAAATTAATAACACAAAGGGTCGATCAACTGCAAATAAACAGCCAATATTTGCACGCAAAGAATGTAAAGATGCCTAGATCAATATGGTCCTGCTAAGCCTGTTTTACTTTCTTTTGCCTTTTAGATGGTAACATGGAGGCAGTCACTTGAGTCAGTTGAACCTACTCTGTCAGGGGCCTTCATTACTCTTCAGATCAGGTGATGTCATGCAGGTTTGGTCTCAATGCAGCCTTCAATGTTCTCAGGTCAGGTGAAGTGCTCCCTCTGATAGTAGGCATGCAAAATCTATCCTGTAGATCTTGCAAACTGGTTTGAAAACAGAAGTTGTAGATGTCTGCATGCTTGGTTTCTAAGCTTGAAACTGGTATCTTCATTCCCCGATGTCAACTGTCATCTTCCTCCACCAAACATCAGTACAAACCATAGGAATAAGCCAAACTTGTCAACAGGGATATCACTACAACATTGCTCCTTTAGTATCATGGGCATCATTCACGTGAACTTATATTTCTGCTCTGAGTAAACGGTGGGTCTTGAACCCACAATCTTTAGAGGCTGACACCTCTAAAACAAATTCTCTTTGGGTGATAAATCAAGTGGTAAAACAACTTCACCCTTAGTAATATGTATTTAAAATGTCATCTGTAAAACATACATAAATGTTCTGTTGATGAAGGTATTAACAGATAAACAACCTCATATGTGGAAATTTCTACTCTGAAAGTGATGTGTTATCATTTCCAACAATAGACCCAGATTTACGGTTCTCATTTCAAAACTGTATTGTGTGTGTGGTGTGTGGTGGGGGGGCGGGGGGGGAGTAATTTGGTTAAAGATATTATAAACTGTATTACAGATACTAGATACTAGGGGCAGGAATGCAACTGGCTCTTTAATAGACAGCATCTGAAACGTTCCCTCAAAAGGTATAAACTGTTAAAAATTGATTACCCAAGAAATTAAAATGCCACTGCTGAACGGAGAGAGAGAGAAAAGTCAATGATTGAGAAATGCATGGATCTGGAAAGCACAACTGGTTCTCTAAATAGCTGCAAGCTTTCCATATTTTTATTTTGTTCTTTGGAAGATTACATAGATTTAATGTTCTAATCAAAAGAAGAATGGAATAAAAAGAGAGCATCTCAAAATAAACTTTTACAGTATTCATCTCAGTTTTCAACCATAGGTTTAATGAAAACTATAATGTTGGACTATAACACAGACTCTGGCCATAGGCTATTTTTGTGAAGGAAGACCGTTTGACCAAATTCTTCATAGCAGTGTTTCTTGCCCTCTACAGCTAGATTTTTCGACAAAATGCCCTTTTCACTTGATAGTATTATTAGCCCTATTTTGTAGGAATTCAGTAATCTCAACTTCCATACCTATTAAACCTGCTATTAACTGATTAGAATGCATTGACACCAAAGAAAATGTCAATACAAATGTATCATCAGCTTACTGATTTGAGCTGATAGATTTCATAGATTACCAGTGCTGAAATTCATGAGGGGAATATTATCTTCCTCTACAGCATTTTTCGCTAAGAGTTATCTTTAATGAAACAATTTGAATATTTTAACAATCTGAACTTCTTTCATTTATAACAAAATGTTTTCATAATAATAATCCTTGCATTTGATATACTGTAGTACTTTATCACATTGTTAAGATATTTCAAAGCACTTCACAGGAATTACTATAAAGTCTTACTTTATAGATGAACACAATAGACGATCGGTACACAGCAAAGTCCCCAAAACAACCATGAAGAATGACCAATTTTATCTAGGGGATTGTTGGCCAAAACACCAGGAGAAATTCGCTTCTCTTTTCAATTAGTTCCACGGGATGTATAACGCCACCTGATCTATAATAGTAGGCAGACGGAACCTTGATTTGCCTCATCGGAAGGAAAGTACCTCTAACAGCACTGCTTCCACAGCACACATTGGAGTACCAGCCTAGACTATGAAATCAAAGTCCCAACATGAAGCTTTAACCCACAACCTTGACTCTGAATCAAGAGTGCTACCAATTGAGTCAGACCGATACACGGACATCATTTTACAAATAGTTTAAATATTCAAATAGTTTTCATAGTCTTGAACACAATTAAAGATGATGATGGCTATAAATTATCATAAATTCTACAGTATTTTGATTTTAATACCACTGCCTTTTAAAAAAAAGCACATTTAATATCAACTTCTCATTATTATTTTAACCAAGATAATAAATGATACTTACTCTTTACACTCGGCATCCACATCTGCATTATTCAAGGCCATGATTTTATGGTCTCCCTAATGCTTGGAGGTGAAGAGGTCAAACACTTACAATAATGGTCTTGTTCTCCACTTTTGGCTTGAATCTTAAAAAGATATATATATATATATGTATATATATAACATAGTTTTTGTAAATAAATTTACTTATTTCAAATACAATAATGATGCCAATTAATTAAATTAAGCCTGGAGAGAATAACGTTTTCTAGAAAAGAATTCATGGCATGCTATTCAACAGCAGCGTTTGACCAACTGTGGAACAAATTTAAACATCTAGCATTAATTCCAATTGTACGAAATTAAGTAGATAAATTACACTCTCCCTGCTCTTGCCTTTAGTCTTATTTATAATGAAACATCTCTTGCAATTAAAAGATGGAATTATTCAGTTTTAGGTGCAGTAGCCATTTATGGAAGGAGTATATAATGCATAAATTACAAATAGCGGGAGTGAGAAGAAATCATGGAATGGAAAAATTAAGACTTCTATCTGCACAAAAAATATAGAATCACCAAATATTTTGATATCGCTGAGTCTAAATCTAAGACACAACTTCATCTGCAATTCCTCATAGTATGTTATTTCAATAATTCCAGTGCAGGTATCTGCCAAGTGGGGACCAGGTAATTGAAGGAAGAGGGAAATACATTTTAAGACTAATAGCTCTATTAAATAGATTTTTTTTAAATCAGTGTTTTCACTTGCTTCATAGGAAGCAGTATGGTCATGCCTTCTAATAACATTTCCTTGGCTTCTTTTTCTGGAGAACAATAAAAAGAGAGAACAGTATTGAATAATAACTCAGTTACTATCCCACTGCTAAGCAAACTGTAAATGGAGGCCTAGGGCAGCAAGTCTAACTATTGAACAAGAAAGGATCCAAAATTGCCCCAGCATCATATAAGGAGCTCCACTAGTTTACTTAAAACACTAGGCCATTTAATACAAATACCGAAGTCCAGTTTTTACGCCACTATAACACAACTTGCATTTATATAGTGCCCTTCATTTAGGGTAACGTGTTGAGAGCGTTTTGCAGATCAGGGATGGACACTGAGAAAGGGAGAGGGGAGAGGTGGCCATAGGTGCTTTCAAAGAGGTAGGATTTGGGTGGGTGGGAGGGTGATGTGGCGGTCTCAAAGTGAAGGAGAACAATCTAAGGATTGAGACAGACGCCAAGGTTGCACACTTGTTCTGAGTTTGAGGACAGAGCCAGCAGAGAGAAATTGTTGATCGGTAGCTTCTATGTCAGCTACCATGTAAGCAAATAATAATAATAATAATCCTTGCATTTGATATAGCGCTTTTCACGTCAGGAGGACGTCCCAAAGCGCTTCACAGAACACACTGTAAAGTGAATTGACTGTATATTTGTGGGCGAACACGGCAGCCAATTGCGCACAGCAATGTCCCACAAACAGTCGTAGATTGAAAATGACCAATTTATTATTGTTTTGGGTTTTTGGAGGGATTATTCTGAATTACATATACACTTTTGTGTGCAGATTGTTTGCAAACAGCATCAGTGATCTGACATGGTACTGTAGCTGGTTACTCTGTTGCTCTCAATAAAGGGCCAATGGAAGATAGCTGGCAGTTTCCAATTATGAGCGAATAGATGTAGTAGGAGTTCAGTGGTAAAAAGGAAAAGAGGGTTTGACCAATTAAATATAGCATTCTCAGTCTGGATGACAATGCAAGTGTTTTTGTCATCCATCCATGAGAGTCTCAGCCCCTCCCATTTTTCTCTACCACCTTTGAATTCAATTCATGGTATTTAACAATTTCTTATACCACAGAATGAAGAATTTGGATTGTACCAATCCATTTAGAACACAACTCCTTGAGGCAAATAAGTTGAAGTGGTTAAGAGCACTCGCCTCGCCAGCGAGAGACCTGGGTTCAATTCCCAGCAGTGCGAAATGTTGGGCAAGTTTCCTTACTCCACACACCTGTTTACCTAGCAGTAAGTAGGAACCCGATTGTTACTCGATTGGCGGATCGCTTTTCTGTGGGTAATAATTCCTTAAAAAAAATTGTTCACTCAATCCATGACTGTTTGTAGGACACTACTATGCACAATTGGCTGCTGCGTTTCGCCCACAAAATATAGTCAACACACTTTACAGTATATTCTGTGAACCGCTTTGAGACGTCTCGAAGACGTGATAAGGCGCGATATCAAATGCAAGGATTATTATATTATTATAACTGCATTTCTCACCCACAGCAAAGGGAGTTCTAAGTGACCCCCCACTTTCTGAAAATCGTGAAGTTCACTTCCTTGTGAAGATCCAGTCACTTTCCTTCTGAGAAAATATGCTACCAATTTTCCACGGCTGCCAGGCCTTTGGGCAGTCAGCATGATTTTGTGCATTCTGTATCAATGTCCTACTTCTGAGGCACCCAAGCACTAAACCTCGCACCATTTCTCCCTTGCTGGTTGACAGATTAGGTCATTGTAGTCCACAGGCTAAGTTGTAGCCTATTTGTGTGCCACATTGACTGATTTGAGACCAGGTGCCATAGGACCTGAGGTTAACTGTCTCAGCCCAGAAAGACATTGGCACTAATGGTCAGACACTAAACTGGGAACGGCAAGGAATTTGCACTTTCTCTTATTCTCCATGATTGACATCTGCAGAAATGAAATTCATTCGAATAACCATTGTGCAAGAGACTCATGAAACCCCTTGCATCTCAAACTAATCAGAATCACAATTCTGCAGGTGATTTTGTCCATACACTTGCTACCTGAGCACTAAAATGGCTATCCAAGGTTCTCTTCCCACAATTTTTCCCTCCTTCCTCTCCTACTTGTACTCTTCATTCTTCTGACTCCAGTCTATTGCTTGTTCTTCACTCCCTCTTTCTCACTATTGGAGACTAAGCATTCAGCTACCACCTCTCTGGTATCTGGAATGCCCTTCCAAAATCTCATCAATCCACGAATGTTTGTGGGACACTGCTGTGTGCAATTGGCTGTCGGGTTTCACCCACAAAATATTCACTTTACAGTATAATCCGTGAAGCACTTTGAGACGTCTCAAAGATGTAATAAGGCGCTACATCAAATGCAAGGATTATTATCATTATTTAGCAATAAAGAGAGCATTAACACGAGATGTTGATTTTTTTTTAACACAATGCCCACTAAAAACTTAGATCACTAGATGTCTCTGTTAGTTGTATTAGATTTACAGAAATAAATGCGAAGTTTGTGGCTTGAGCATCATGTAGTAATTTCAGAACAAAACTACAATCATCATTGCCAAAATGTATGTTGTTTTAATGACAAATCATTTAAAAACACAGCATTTTCATAAATTTGCCAAATTTATCCAGTTTTGTGCCAACTGTGAACAGTTAGAACCCTTATATAAAGACATGAAAATCCCATCTGTCTTGGATAGGTGTTTCATTCATGACAGCACAGAATCACATTATCAATGTAAACTATTTTTAATAAACTATTCAAACTGTAGTCAACATAGGGACCACACACATCATTTATTTTCTCTGTCGCTGGGGGAGGTAGGAGTACGAGAAAACAAATAAAATTCATGTTCTAAATGGCAGTTAGAAAATTAAGTACTGTACACGACTACTTTTTACGCTTTGTTCAAAATGTTCCTGGCTGTATTTTGCCAAATACTTCAATATTTAAAGTTAGGTAAATCACAATTTTTTAAAATTAAAATGTTATCTGTACAACATCTAGAAAACTTAACCGTCTTCCTCATTGTGGCTTATATCGAACCTGACAAGCATGGTATTGTCAAATGTGATGAAGTGCTGCCATCCAGAGGATGTGTTGTTTAGGTCAGCTGGGTATCTGACACATGCAGAAACCAATCATCAACGGCTTTCTAAACCAAGAGTTGAACATACGTGTGCCACTTACACAAGGAAACGTGGAATGTACAAGTACAAGTGGAATGTGGACTCGCTCCCTGGAGGGATGCACCATGCTTACCTAATTCTGGAAAATATAAAGTGCAGGTTGGTGAAACGCAAGGCTTGGGAACCCCCAAAGTGTGCATTGGGGTGCGACTGGCGTTTAACCAGTTGGAACTGCGTAGCTTACAATTACGAGTACTTTCCAGCAGGCTTCCCAACGCTTATCCAACTTGAACGACCCTACCTATTCTTTGGCTTGCAGATTTCACAGAAGTTGAATGGGAAGAAGTCCCAAGCATGTCGCTTTGGAGGTAGCCCAGCGCCAAGGAAATCCCGCTTACAACTAGTCGGTCATTCAACCACCGAGTGTAATATCTATTATACTATAACAGTGGAAATTTTTGAAACACTTTTAGTGTTAAACTATTCTCAAAAACATACACATCTTGTTATACTTTTTATATACATTTTTATTTTATCTCAAGAATCACATATAGATGAAATCTGACTCAAAGGCCTCGTGTTACTCAAATTTAAGTTGTCAAATACAGCAAAACGCACCAAAATACGTACAAGTTTCAAAAAAAGGAAAAACTACACCTGGATGTACACAGTAAATTCAAATCAGTCACAAACGCATTCAAAATACTAATCCAAGCACTAATTCTGAAATTAGTTTAGAAAGTAACTAAGTGTAAGTTTTCAATTAAAACATTTCCAGGCCAATAGGACTAATCTGAATGCAAATGGTTCTAGTATAAGGGTTCAAGGCAACTGATTTAGTGGTTCTAAAGTAGAGTTCATATAAGCATGAATCTCAAACAAAGGATTGCTGGTAAACCTCATAAATGACCTTTATTCGTTATTCATTTCAAGTTTCTCCTCAAAACCTTCACTTACAACCTTCAGAGCCTTCACTACCCAGTCCCCATCTAAATACAGGAATATTAAATACCATGTGTTGCATGTTATCAGCTTCATATCCTCTGGAGAGACAAGCTGGTTACAGAGTGTAATAACAAGAAACAAAAAAAGTTTAGCAAAACTAACAGTCTTTCCTGCAAACAAACAACCAGACAGTTAACATACCTTGGAATAAATACACGCAAGCTTGAATAAGACTGTACACTAATTACAATAAAAACCTCTCCAAAAGTCAATAACAGTTGAAATATTAGGATTTACTGACTATAAATAGCATTAAGGGGATTAATTTTTAAATATCTAATACTGTAACTTGTATCATGATCAAAAACAGCTAACCAGGAAAGGATCAATAAACTCCAGATACTGTTAAGTCAAGCTACAATTAATTTAGTGATAAGGTAGTCATGGGTGCATTCAAAATCCCCTACTTAAATGGTTTCATAATTCCATCTAAAATAATTTCTTTCTTACAATACTATTTTTACGCTTGTGAGCATATTATTTTTATATTTTGCGTGTTACAATATTAATAATAATCCTTGGATTTGATATAGCGCCTTATCACGTAGTTGAGACGTCTCAAAGCGCTTCACAGAATATATTATAAAGTGGATTGTCTATGTATCTTAAGGGCAAATAGATCACACATTATAATTTCTATTTGGAACATTTCCACATATATATAATAGAAGTATTATTTTTATGCTCGTGAACAATGTGAGCAGGTTTGCTGAGATAGCACACCCTTCCATCTTCTGATGGTGTAAAAGATATAAGGTATTGTAGGTCTATTTCTCTTGGCATGCAATAATTCTGCAAAGGTCTGCAAAGATTTACTTCCCATAAATGAAGAAGAATGGTTTCTTTTACAAAGTGAAATTCCTACTCACCTGGTTGACATATAAGTAAGCTGAATGGGGATTCTAAATGAGAACATCCAACACTCATGAAGCTTGAACCCTGCTCCTGTTAAGTAGATCTGCCATCTGGCTTTCTCTTCCAGCCAGATGGTAGGCAATCAGTAAGACATTGTGACTCTTGTACCAGTGGCCTATCTTTAGCACATCTCTGCATGGTACTTGACCACCAAAGTATATGAAAATTGCAATGCCAACTAGACTGCTCATAACTGCGACCTGCTGATATCCCAGGTTGTCTGGTAAGATAGCCAAGCTCCTTGGGTTTGTCCCTCATTGTAAAATCAGTCATGAGGGTCAGAGGTTGGGCATGGAGCATGAAGTGGTAATGGCACACCTGACTTTATATGTTCCATGATATTCCAATATCAGGAAGCTTCTGCTGAATCCTATCCCATTTATGTTTATTGAAGTGGATGGGAGAGATTGGGCACACCCACTGCTTAAACATTACAATAGATCATGTAAATAGATCTACAAAATAACATGTTAATTGCAAAGTGAAGCTAATGAATAGAAACATTAGTGTAATTATCTACATGAATATATTAACCATGACCTTTTTTAGGTAATCCCCTTAATCACTTAATTCCTTTTGTTACTTGAGAATCTTATTTTCACATTACTTTATTGACAAATTTTGATGTGGTTGGCTGTAAACTTTCAGCATCCTAATTTTTGTTTTAAAAAAATGCTTTTCTGTATTTCACTCAAAATTATATTACAATTTTCCCATTTTATATTGCAGATGGAGCTTTTCCAGACACCTTAAATTTAATCATATCAAGAACCACCTATATGCCTTCTCGGGCTTCCAGTCAGCTGGGTGAAGTGCTTTGAGACAGCGTCTCGATGTGAATAATAATAATAATCCTTGAATGTAATATAAAACTTTATCATATCTTTGAGATGCCTCAAAGCGCTTCACAGGATATACTGTAAAGCAGATTCACTATTTTGTGGGTGAAAAGCAGCAGCCAGTCATAGCAACGTGCCAAAATCAAATATGGTATGAGTGACCAATTACTTGGGGGATTGTTAGACAAGACACCGGGAGAAACTCACTTCACTTTTCGAATAGTGCCACAGGATCTTTAACATCCACCTGAACAGGACCTCGGTTTGACGTCTCATCCGATGGACGACACCTTCAGCAAAGCAACATACCCCGAGCACTGTCTTGGAGTGTCAGGTTGCTACATAAATATAAATTTGTGATGGTGTTATTTGTTGTATTGATGAACTAAGAACAGACAAATTAATCTTAAGGATGATATTAAAAATATCCTCTTTATAGTTCAGATAAATAATAATAATATTCCTTGCATTTGATATAGTGCCCTATCACATCTTTGAGACATCTCAAAGCGCTTCACAGAATATACTGTAAAGTGAATTGTGGGTGAAATGTTGCAGCCAATTGCGCACAGCAGTATCCCACAAACAGTCGTGGATTGAGTGACAATTTTTTTTTAATAAAGGGCTTATTACCCCCGGAAAATCGATCCATAAATTGGATTACTCTGGGGAAAAGGTTCACCGATTACCATCTTAGCCTCAATTTCTTCCTGGTATCAAACCCCCTCAGCAGATGGAGGACTATCCCTCCATGTCTCCCTCTCCCCTCCCATTGCCCCCACAATGTCAGTCCTTAAAAAGCAAAGAAATAAGACAAGAACATCTCAGCTCCTCTCACTGACCAGCCAAGAGAAGGAACAGCACAAAGGCAAACGAGTGTTTGCTCCTTTGATGCTGAAGCTTTAGGAAGTGAAATAGATATCTATTATTACTATTCAATTTACTGTAGAAAATTCAGTATTCCAGCAGTGCTTTTCAAAGAAAGAAGTAGCAAAAGATAAACACACATTTTTTACTTTTTAAAAAATAGGAATGAATGAAGGGAATTTAAAATTTCAGCAACAGGAAGATATTGTTTTGTATGCAGCTGATTGCTCTTTATTTCCTTCTTGGTTGTGGATGCCAATCACTGCAGATACAGTGAAGGCTGCTCCCCAACATACCTGCTGCCATCAGCTGAGTTGAACCTTTCTGACTTTCCAAGTTAATATGGAACATTACTGGCAGACTGCAAGCGATAGTGTAAAAAAAACTATCTCCTAACAAGCAGAAGGGATGTTCCTTCCCTCAATATTGTACTTTGGCTTGTTACAGAGTACTTCACATTGAAAGTGCTCCCCCTACAGTAATCTTCCCCTTTAAATATCTGATAATTATGTAACATACACATAATGATCAAAATGAATGAAAAACCCATATTGATTCTTATAAATATTAACCATTTAAAGATAATATTTTGAAACAGAATAATTAGTTGCCAAATATTGTATTCTGCAACAAAAGGTAAAATGAATTACTTAGCCACTGGAGGGCAGTATAGATACTGTCAATTTCAATAAACTCCATTTGGATGAAACTTTAAACCGAACCCCATCTGACTGTTCAGGTGAATATTAAAGATCCCATGATTGTCTCTGGTGTATAAAGGTTGCAAGTGGGGAATAGTTGGGGTGTTTCTATTGGCCCCAGCACCTGAGTTAAAAGATAATAATTACCTGAATTCCAATGGAAAAGATCTTAAACATTTGTTGAGGGATGAGATTAGGTAACATTTCATGTGAGTCTCCAATCTTAATCAAATTTTGACTGGTATACAAAATGTAATTGCCAACTATTATTGTTTCTTTTAACAATAGCACTGATATTTATTGCATAATATACACATAAAAAAGTTCAAGCCATGTTTCAACATAGAAACCAGAAATACAGTATTACTTAACTCTTACAATGAAATTATTCCTAATGGTATTTTACTGTATTAAACTGTAAAGCAAACACCTTTAGCAGTATTATACAAACGATTGAATTCAAATGTACAAATAGAAATAATAACATTTGGCATATAATGTAGTATTTATTTCATGGAAGTATATTAAAACACATACTGAAAAATTTAAAATAGGCTTTTATAGAAAACTACAACAACAAAATTACATTTATAGAGCGCCTTTCATGTCGGGAGGACGTCCCAATGCGCTGGACATTCAGGAGTCAGGACCCGAGCATGGGGCAGGGGTGGGGTAGGGGTGAGGGAAGGCAGAGAGTGGGGGGGTGACTGAAGGCACGATCGAAGAGGAGGGTCTTGAGATCAGCCTTGAAGGAATCAAGGGAAGAAGCAAGGTGAAGGGACTGTGGGATGGAGTTCCAGAGCGTGGGGGCAGAGAGCTAAAAGCCCAGCCACCGACGGTAGGACGGATGGGAGACATGGAGCAGACTGGAGCCCGCTGAACATAGGGAGCGGGCAGGTTGGTAGGGAGTCAGCAGGTCAGGGGGACAGGAGGGGGCAAGGCCATGGCTGGCCTTGAAAGTGAGGACGAGGATCTTGAATTCGATCCTCTGAGGAATGGGGAACCAGTGGAGTCGGGCGAAGGTGGGAGTGATGGGGCAACTACAAAACAATTTGCCTTACCTTTCTCCAGATACTTTTCTCAACCTTTCTTTTCAAGGCAATTTATCTCTTGCAATTCTGTAGTTTCCTCTCAGTATCTCTATTCAGGTGCGCGGAGCTGGCTGCTGTTCCTCTGCAACTTCGCATAAAATGATAAGATTTTACAGCATTTTTTGAAAATTCACTTTGGAACAATTCCAACAGCCTTTTTTCATAGAAAAACACATATGTTGATTCAAAAGCTTCTCAACCCTTTTTATGCCATGATTTATCCTGAACTTTTTGAGAGCAGTGGAAAATAATGAAAAACTGGGTACACAGACAATAAGGTAACGGATGTAGTTTAAAAACAGAAATAAAAAATTAGGAGATTTGGAGGTAGAAAGAATATACACAATTGTGATTGCAAGTATCTAAAACAGAAGAGAGATCTGAGGATTTCAGTGGACATCTTACTAAAACCATTTATAGGGTTTATCAGGTGAAGACAATATTTTGGGATTAACATAGTAAATATACACAATAACAACAATTGTACAATTATATAGTGCCTTTCATGACAGAGGGATTTATAACCATGGGTGGAAAATCTTAGTAGAAAGAGCCATTTTTAAAATTGTATGCGACCTTGCTAGATTACTTCTGGAATGCACTCTGAGACGCTACCCTGCGTGGAGGGTGCTATATAAGTGCAAAAGTTGTTTTTGTTGTTGGAATGCAGGCTGATCGCCCCACTCCAAAATAATCTGACTTCATCAGAAAGCTTGATTCATTGCAAAATATGGGGTACAGATCTATGCCGAAACATTGGCCAACCTAGGATTTTTCTCTTTTTACGAAGAATCGTTCCATCAAAGCACAACATTGAAAAAGTTTATTAAATTTTATGAACTGACACCAAAATTGATTTGAATACTGTCATGTACTGACAAATAGTATTATGTAGAGGTTTGAAATGTGTTCACTTGCACTGTGGAAAATCAACTTATGACATTGAACATAAGTGGGGACATTTTGCCTTATTTCTTTATTGTGACTTCACTGTGAATATATTTCCAGGTATAATTGTCCCAAATGGGATACATATCTGGAGTACTGAATAATAACTGTTGTGGTATAATATTTTGAGCACTTCATCATATCTAGGATTTTTTCTGATAACGTCAGCTTAAGCAGAAAGGCAACTACCTCTGTGACAACTCATGCACTCACTATATAAGTAAGGTCAAGGATGAGATAAAGCAACTTATTTACTACCAATCTCAGCCATTTAGCTTTCTACTTATTTTTTAATGTCTAATACTTCTGCCTCCAATATTCCACTAGATAAACTGTTCCAAACAAGTATAACTCTTTAAGTAATACTTCTTAAGTTCTTTCCAGTGTACTACTTTATTTTGCTATTTCAAAAATATTTCCCTTTCTTTTTCACTGGTTTGTTGTGAATATACTGGGAACCCTTTGAAGCAATTATTCTATTTTCATATACAGTTTAGAGCATTGGATAAAGAACTGATCACATTTAAACTGTTTTCTTTATACAAAAATTTTTTTTATTTATGTTGCAGTGTTAATGCAAAAAGTTTAATCCAGGATTCATCCAGTGCTTTAGAAGTCTTCAAGATGGAGTCAAACACATAATGATTTCCAAGAGGATTCCTCAATTATTGTAATCTACTTTTGAGTGCACATATGTGGTCTTAACAATTCTTAAGAGTTAAGATAACTCTTAAGAGTTATCTAGACAGTGTGGATAATAAAAATTTGGTTTAACGTCTGTTGTTTTAATACATATTTAAGACATACATGTAATAGATATAAAAGTAATTTCAATTTTCATAATTTTATTATTTTTTATTCTTTAAACGAAAAGGTCATGAAACAACTTTGTCCAATCTGTTACAATGGCTCACTAGCATTGATGTAAGCAGTAATATATTACAGCATCCAAGTAAGGGTGGATGCTTCCGTTTTTATCCCTCCAATTTGGCATTGCAGCTTTTTAATATTAAAAAAAATTAAATCCACGTTACAATTAAAGCAAGAGAATTGTTTTTACATTTGCTGAAGTAAAAAATTACTCAATGAAAAATCTCAAAGTATGTCTCTTACTGGTTGTATAGTTTTTCCAACATTTCCAGTCTTTTAATTTAGATCATCTCACTTGGTTGTACAGTATTTTATTTTGTCAGAGAGGGGAACATAACTTGCCTCCAGAATGGCAATATCAGAATACAAGGGTTTCTTGGTGGCATGGAATAGGAGAAATATATCTAGAGTCTCCTTTGCCAAAGTAGCATAAGGTCATCCAACTACAGGTTGTGTTGTAGAATAACATAACAGCAGCTGTGTGTTTTCTTGCCCATGGCAGATAGTTCTGTGGGCAATCATATTGCCTGTCGGGTGTGTGGGGAGGGGAGAAATAAAAAGTCACTATATTGTACGATTCAAGTAGGGAAACAAGACAATGTTCATCCTGTATATTCCGCCATCTGTTTCATGGCCCATCTCTTGAGCAGTTTTGTATACAATCCTGTAGATCATGCCTTCTAATTTGTTGATATACCTAAATACTATACTGTTATCTTTGATTAAAAGCAGGACAGACTGATCCTGAAGTGGGACCAACAAATGTCAGCCAATCTACTATCTGTTTATGTAGCAGGTGGCTTGACATGATGGCCAAGTACCCCAGATCTATTCATTACCAATGTGGGCACTCTTTCCAAAGAGGGAAACATTACTGGCAACTGTGAGAGATGGAGTAGAATGCTGTTCCAGTAAACCACCATTATTAAGATTCTCTTATTAATTTGTAACAACCCTTTCAACACAACTAAAAGAAAAATACCCCAGGCACAATACCCATGTATTCAAGTCAAAGATCCCTCAACATGTTCTCTCAAACTCAATCAAGCAAAATTGATGGTTGTCAAAGGAAACACAGCATCAAGGAATGAATATCAGAGTCAACATTAAGACAAAGAGATGGTAGATATGCTGGAACCTTTTTCCCTGAGATTGAATGTTTCCTCTTAGAAGTAAGATTCTCATGGAAATATCATGTTTAGTTCTACATCTTTGTACATTTGAAACTGGTAGTTGAGCCAGAAAAGTTGTTGTGACTTATCAATCATTCTTAAAACTTTCCACCTTCCAATCAAAAAGATGATTTGTCAGTAAAATCGTCCTAAGTTGCTTAACCTAGCATTCCAGTACAAACTAGTGATTGCGCGATGGCAAACTACCAACTAAACGGCAGGTAGACGGAAGCTGTTCTTCCACATCTTTGAGGGAGATTTTTGGGTATCAATACTCAAGGCCTCCCACAGATACAAATGGTGATGACGGGGAGGGTGGAGAAGGGAGGGAAATATTTATATTAAATGATATGAAGAAAAAGATTAGGTCAATTGCACAAAGCAGCTTGGAGAGGGCAAGAACAAAGACAGAAAGTGCCCAAAAGTGAATCAAATTGCAAAAGTCCCGATGTAAAACTGCATCGGATATGAGACAAATTTGCTCAGAAGTAGACTACCTGGACTGAGTCCCAGTTTCAATGGAACTTGTAGGCATTAATGCAAATTTAGATCATCATTGCATATACCTAAATGCATTGCAATACCTAAAGCATATTAAGCGCAGAAAGAAACATAACAGCTCTTCTTACTGTCCTATTTAGGTTTGTGGGACATCAAAGTACAAGTAATAAGAAATTCTTGAATCATTGAATGAATTTAATCTAGTTTAAATAATAATAATCCTTGCATTTGATATAGTGCTTTTCACATCTTCTAGACGTCTCAAAGCGCTTCACAGAATATGCTGTAAAGTGAATTGACTGTATATTTGTGGGCAAAACGCAGCAGCCAATTGTGCACAGCAGTGTCTCACAAACAGTCGTGGATTGAAAATGACCAATTTATTATTGTTTCATTTTTTGGAGGGATTATTATTAGGCGTGTGGAGGAAGGAAACTTGCCCAAGGTTTCGCCCTGCCTGGAATTGAACCCAGGTGTCTCGCTTGAAAGGCGAGTGCTCTCACCAATGAGCTACAGAACTCCACATGTACTCACTCACACAGGCTCAATGAAATAAACTGTACAATTATAGCACATTAGAAACCAACACAGAGCAATACAATGGTGTATATTCTAATTTAAAAATAATCAACAGAACAAAAATCATCAAACATCCAACAAAAATGGAAAGGTTTCGGAATTTGTCTTTTGTTTCAACGTTTTAAAACGTTTCACAAGATTTTTCTATCTCCAAGGCAGGTTTTCCTAGCACACTCAAAAGTGTGCATCCTCACATTTACTTTGGTACTAACGTGCAATATGCAATCAATCCACATACACAATTATTCACTGTTGAATATGATCTGTAATTCTCCACTACCATGAGCTCAATCATACTACTGTGAGCAGTTACCAAGCAGAAGCCAAGCACTAAATCCCAGCTTGATCAGGCCATGAGAGGCTGCTGAGATCCACAAGCGAAAAGTCTAAGGCAGTAAATAGCTGCTAACATGTGTAAGGAATGCAGGTGTAGCATACATAAAGATTTGACAAAATAAGTAATCTTTTTATAAAAGCTTAAAATACAGGGTGATTTATTTTCACTAATTTATTTAATCTTCTCCTCCTACCCTGATCACTTTTTACCTGTGCTTGAGAACCATTCCACAGGCACCTATCTTCCTGCATTATCTCTCCCAAATGACCATTATTTATGTGTGAGCCCTGAGACAAATTGCCATTACCTGATATCTACAACCACACAACTTTAGCCGGCAACCTGGTGGATTTTTCTGCTCCCTCACCCAGTAACACTGATGGGTGGAGGAATACACATCTATCCAAGGCACTTGCAGCAAATACTTGTTATCCAGATCCTGAACATTAACTTCTTATTATTTTGCATGGAGTCCTGGTGCTCCAGGTAACCCCTTCACAAAGCTCCCACTGTGCTTGCTGCAGGCTGTAGAAGGGTTTGAGGTCCTCAAAAGGACATCCCACTCCCAAAGTTCGAAACTCTGAATAGCCTGAGGCAGCACTCTTTATATTTAAAGCCTTCAAACAGTTTCTCCACTTGCTAACCAACAGGATTTGCAACAGCTCAAGAATCAAGTCTGAAAGGTACCCAATTAAGCGCAGACACACCCCAAATGTGGAACAAGATCCTTCAGGCAATCCTTGCTCTGGTGCCCAAAGCGTCCACTGCAGCCTGCAGATGTAACAAGCAAAATCCTCTATCAGTTGTAGGATCTGGTCCCTGGAAGCAGCTGAACATCTATAGTCACAAGTTTACAATTGGTGTGCAAATCCTAGCCATGGGGATTTGCATGTAACCTTGAGCAAAAAGGTATGTACAGGAGTTCCATAGAGCAAGTAATGTAATTGTATATGTTCTGCTTTAGGTGCCAGCGGGGTTCCTTCCACGAGTCTGCCTAAAATTCCTAGGATAAAGCCCGCAAAATATGCCTTCAAGGACCTTTCCACATCTGAAGTAAAGTCTGCATAGCGACAACCAGGGTAAAAATGTTCAGATTTAGAACTACCCTAACACTGAAACCAATAATCAGTTCTGAGATCTGGTTTGAGTTTCATTGATGACACCAGAAACATCTTAATCTTCACCTCTTTCCCTGGATCTTAACAGTCATATGTGGTGAGTCTCATTTTGTTACAGTCTTTGTACATGTGTACAATAAATTAAGGCTTACACATTGTTTATATAAAAACAATTATCCAACATCATAAAGGATACCTAAAAATAATCATCATGAGATATAAAAAAGATTTTTTCTTTAAAATATTGGAAATAATAAACTCAGAGAAATTATAATAATCCTTGCATTTGATATAGCACCTTATCATGTCTTTGAGACGTCTCAAAGCACTTCACAGAATATACTGCAAAGTGAATTGACTGTATATTTTGTGAGCAAAACGTAGCAGCCAATTGCACACAGCAGTGTCCCACAAACATTCATGGATTGCTGAGATTTTGGAAGGGCATTCCAGAGACAAGAGAGATGGTGACTGAATGCTTGGCCTCCAATAATGAGAAAGAGGGAGTGAAGAACAAGCAATAGAATGGAGTCAGAAGAGTGAAGATTACAGGTAGGAGAGGAAGGTGGGAAAAAATTGGGTAGACAACCTTGGATAGCCAGAACTCTATTTTAGTGTTCAAACTGGTAACAGGGGCATGGACAAAATGTCTAATTTGTTTTTGAAGGAATTATTACCCCCAGAAAAGCGATCAAGGAATCGACTTAACAACCAGGTTCCTATTTACTGCTATGGTAAACAGAGGCGTGCGGAGTAAGGAAACTTAACCAACATTCTAACAATACATGACTATGTGCAGAATGCCCCTGAGGCTCTGAGACAGAGTTGGAAAATAGCACATGATAAAACAGTCAATGGTCTTTATGAGATGTTTAAGTTGAAGTTACAGAACTGCAAAGTTTAAAAGAGATCCAAACCCATTTCTAATTTTTTCATTAGTTATTTTGTTGCCAACACTCTGCCATTAAAAGGTAAATCTCAAGCTCCACATCTTTTACTTACTTATTTTAGGGAATACTTTTAAACAGTATGTGTGCTAACGGCAAAGTAATAGTGCAGTATCGTCACAGAACTGCTGCTGCTGGCAGAAACACTGTAAAGTAATCAGGTAAATGACTGGCATTTTTGGTATAAAAGCGCCAAAACACATCGAAAGAAGTGTTTGCTCAGCACCTCCAAGTTGCACTTTGGCAGCAATAAACAATGCATCCAGAGTCATATGTCGCTATTTATTTCTGGACATATGCACCTGAGCAAAATCACATTTGAATAAAACCATGACTGGCCAGCAAAGACTGACACCCCCATGTCACCTAAATCATGAACCAATGTCAAAGTGCAACAGTCAGAATAATCCAAGCAAATAGATATTCTACAATAAAACCTATGGATTATATTATCTACAATACCAAGAACAGATGCTAAATATTTTTTAAAAATAAACAAAATACCACATAGATACACAAGGATTTTTTTATTATGATGCCAAGTAATATTCAATGCTTTTATCGAATCACACATGGCGCTTCTGTTCACAAATTATTCAGTGTCCTCTCAAAATCTTTTACTGCTATGTCCAAAATATAAATCAGGTGATTGCCACAATACAAAATATACTTGACATTTAGCCATGTAAAATCTTTGCTGATTATTATTTCATACTCTTCACGTGTCAATCATGTATCAGTGGAAAATCCTCAAAAGGTTTTGCTTCCAAGATGTTCTACGTGTGTATCAAAAACACCTTTCAGGGTTCTGACCCACAAAACCACTTTGCGGGACTTCAATCGGTACTGTCATGAAATCTTGTACACACATAGTACAATGTAATTTAAATGCCTTCCTCTTACTTGACCCATTGTACAGAAGCTGTATCAACTTAGTTGAAAATACAGTGTAAGTTACACCATCTATTTATGTTTGCCACTTTAATCAAAATGTCAATTTGCAGTATATTTCTAAACTGTCCTGTAGTGTATTATTCATTCCCCTTGAACTAGTCACTCTCTAACAGCAGGAGAGCTACAGTATCCTTGTGGTATACGGCTTTACTAGTTTATAGGTTATTACCCTCAAGTCAGCTGAAGTGGACACGTTTTTAAAACTAAATTGGTGAGGCTAAAAATATTAAAATCTATATTGGTTAATAGTTTAGCACTGGGATTCACAGTAAATTACTGCTAACTCCATATCAATCTGTCCGTTCCCTTCACTCTGCAGGCTCCAGCCTGCTCCATGTCCCCTCCCAGCCCCCTCCACCGCTGGGGTCAGGCCTTCAGCCACTTTGCCCCCACCCTTTGGAACTCCATCCCACAGTCCCTTCACCTTGCTCCCTCCTTCATGGCACATTTCAAGACCCTTCACTTCAACTGCACCTTTGGTATCCCTCCTACCCCTACCCTCCACCCCTTCTGATACCAACCCCCTGCTCGGGTCCAAATTACCAACTTTCCAGTGCTTTGGGACATCTTCCCGGCGTCAAAGGCACGATACAAATGTAATTTCTTATTGTTAAATCCCAAGACTGCAAGGCAAGTATTGATTTTGTGACAAGTTTCTGGTTTCTATCTATATTTTTCTTCAATATTTTATTACATTTTACAATAAATGCATAAATAACACTCAGCTGGTGTATTATGTTCAGAAAGAGAGTCACACAGTAATTTAGGTGGTGTGATATACCCATTACTACACATTGTAATCTTTTATAAGAATTCAACAAGGTGACAAGTTGAAGGTCGGTAAGTATACCTTATATCAATGAAATGTTTTGTATTGACTCATGTAATGAGTTTTATGGTGATTGAGATGGAAGGTTATGTGCCAGCCTATCTTTTCTTCACACATAAACATTGTTCAGCTTTTCTATGAATGGAGGTGAGGGCTTGAAGTGTTGAATAAAGCTAACAGAAAAGTTTAAACTTAATATTTTCCTGATTATAAAAAGTTGATAAAATTGTCTAGTTCAGATTTTTCCGTTGTGTGTAGAGAGAACTATAATAGCCTCAATGTAATTTTTGATTGATATTGTGCTTCTGTGTTCATTTGAGACAAAATGAGAAAAATAGTTTGCATACCCTTGGGATTCCCCAATTTTGTTGCGAATGCAAAAAAAAAAGCATCAGGTTGAATAAGAAAAAGTGTGAGACATGACGTTTAAGTTTTTAAGGCAGTGGAGCTAAATTTGAAGTAACATTTAATATACATTTAATATACTTCTTTTGTTTCCTTCAAGTTACAGTAATTATTTTACATCTTTCCACAATTGCCACCTATCAGGTCAACTGCTCAAAAAGATCCCAAACCGTCAGGATCTAATTGTGTTAACTTCCCATTCATTTGCATTGCCTCCTATTTTGGCATCACCCATTAATTTAAGGGATTTTACGAGTATACTTTCATTCGACTTGCTTATTTAGCACTGATCGTGGACTCGTGGAGTCCTGTAGCTCAGTGGTTAGAGCACTCGCCTTGCAAGCAATTCCAGGCAGAGTGTGAAACCTTGGGCAAGTTTTCTTACTCCACACAGAGCCTAATAATAATTCCTCCAAACCAAAAACAATAATAAATTGGTCATTTTCAATCTACGACTGTTTGTGGGACATTGCTGTGCGCAATTGGCTGCCGCGTTCGCCCACAAATATACAGTCAATTCACTTTACAGTGTGTTCTGTGAAGCGCTTTGGGACGTCCTCCCGACGTGAAAAGCGCTATATCAAATGCAAGGATTATTATTATTATTATTGATCAGTGACGATTTTGTCAATTTCAGTAGAGCAGCAGTGAGGCTAACTGAAATTGATCTCATGTGGGATTATCAGGTGAAGACCGAATCAGGCTTTCCTGTAATGCAACTTTCAACCCTGTTGAGTAGCATGCCACACACACTCAGTTTCAATTCGTGCATGAAGAATAGTGATTCTGGACCTTTAATGCAGGATAAGTCACCACCTTCAAAACAAAGAGGAAAATGGGGGAAGAGGAGAAATGAAGGCTTATGCAAATGCCTTCCTTCCCAAAAAAATTTAGATGAGTTTATTGAAACACTGAAACTGCTTTACCAAAATTGAACTGAAAACAATTGAAGAGACATAGGAGATGGTGGAGGTGAAGAGTAGAAATGCATTACAGATCATGATAACATTCAGTTCATATAGTATGATGAAACTGGGTGAAAGGTTTCAATAAATGATGACAGGTGCCAAAAGTTTCAAATTTGAGATTTTTTGAATTTCTGATGCAGCATAAAATATACTTGCCTCCTTCCATGAAAAGTGCTATACAAATGTAATTTGTTGTTGAAAATAAATCAGAATTGGATGCTGCACTAACCTAAACTTTATTGTTGGAAGTATACCATACTTACCACATGGGGGCTGGCATCTACACAGTCTGCCTTATACAAAATTTGGTGCTTTTAAAAAAAGAACTTTTCTGATTATCTCATCTCCCAGTACCATTGAATGCAATAAACAATGTGAAAAGTGGAGATGCAATGCAGAACACAGAAAAACTGCATCATGTTTTAGTAACCCAACATGGAATTTGCAAGAAAGTGATAAGCAAATGAGGCTAGCCACCACATGATGACACATTTATCTTTTATTAAATATGGAGGGATATTACCCCCAGTGAAATCACTAAAAGCTGCATGAACAGTTACCTGCCTTCTGCCATCAGCTTGTGAATCCACTGGTTGCTCTGATCAAAATATATTTTATACTGCTTTAGAACTTCTAAAATTTCAAAGTTGAAACTTTTGACACCTGTCATAATTCAAACTACATGCGCTGAATGCCACCATGATTTTTAAGCAGTTCATGGGTTCTTCTATTTGGTCTCAAAAAGCTTGCAAATTATTGAAGCCTTGGGTGAGCAATTATCTTCAAAACTTCTGCAATTCCAAAGAAACTGTACAACAGTAGGCTATCCTCTCACCAATTCTTTCTTATTTCCTCAAGGAAAACCCTACACCAACATATGCAGTTCAACCAAATCACTCAAAAATAAAAAATTAAACATATTAAACCCAGGTGCAAATAAATGTTTAGAGGTAGGTAGGTGCATGTGTATGTGGGGGGAAGGGAGAGAGGAAAATTCAGTAACAACCATTTCTGATTGACTGATATGAAGCTGATAGTACACATCAAAACCATGTGACCCAACTTACATTATATACTACTGTACTTTCATTGTCATCATTGATGACATATACTACAATTTCCTCCATTATCATTTCCAGTTACCATGATGACAGCAGACATTTGCACAGTATTTACAACTGTAGACTGCATTATAACCATGCAGTTAACACCTGAAACTACACAAAGTAACCACTGTCGATGCTAGTTACAGACTTGGCCTGTTATTTCAGATGTTGAAATACAAATTATTAAATTATAAAATGCAGCTTTTTATTAAAATGTCCAATAGAATGTCGTGATTGGTCAATTTTCAATTTTTCAAAGTATTTTCGATCACTTAAACTCACAAACATTGATACCACTTCACATCTTCCCAGCCTTCTCTGACATCCACTGAATTGTAATCCTAAATGGGATTTTTTTTTTAAATCCTACTTATGCCAGACTTTCACAGGTTAACGCTGCTATATATCATTGCCAATGGTGCTGGGTTTTTGGTGATAAAAATCAAATGGCACTGTTTTACAAATGCCAAGCCAGATTTCAAAACGTCCCAGGCTGTAATAATAAAGGTCAACTTCAATTATAACTATAGGTTTGGTAAGGGGTGGGGTGAGGTAGTACAGCATTGACACATTAGCCCATTTCGCCAGAATCGATACCACTGCGATAATCACAGCGAACAGCTTCGACTTTTGTGTGTAGTTTCAGAACCTGTTCAAATTCACCAACCACCAGGTCCTGAGGCTCAAATCAACAACACACAAAAAAAAACTCCGCGGGGATAAAACCCAACTTTTCCTTCCCCCACAGAAGTTACGAGCCTTGGTGCCCATGCCCTCCCCTCCCCCAAGGATAATGGTTAAGTATTGGCCTGAAATGTCATGTTGCGTGGCAAAAAAGACATGGAAGCGGTCGGTGCCCGTCCCGCCCGATTTGTCTGAGCGTGAACATGTCACGCTGTCTGTCGTGTTCGCTGGGTCCCACAGCTCCCAAACCGCAACCCAACCAAGCGGCTGGCAACCCGCCCCGCCCGCACCCAAACTCCGCGCTCGCTTTGCTCGACTATAAAAGGAAACGTACCGTGGCACAACAACGGATTTTAAATGAGCGGAAACGACCGCCGAAAGCTCGTTTATTGTCTGCAACCGTCCTCCATCCATTCCACCGCCGCCATTTTGCTTACTATTGTGCAGCGATGGTCGCGGCGGCGGAGGGGAGGACGGCCGGAGAGCAACTGCCATCCCGGGCTCGAGGCTCGCTTTGATCGGCCTGACTTGGCCAGCGAGCGGCTGCCGTTTGCCTCCCGTGCTCCGGGGGTTGCGTTGGAAGCCCGTTTCGGGCTGTCTCCCTTCGCCGATGCAAAAGGCTGCGTCCGCCGGTAATCGGCGCCCCCCTATTTGCCGCTGTTGGACGCGCCTTCCTGGGTAGCAGGCATCGCTCGCTTGGTTTAAAGTGGCAGCAGCCGCCGCACTGGGGGTTGGGAGCGTTGGAAATGGTGGAGGTTTCCAACACCAGGTGTTGTTGAGCCGCAGTTCGGCTCTCGATATACTCACCTGATCGCACGTCCCCCCCAAACCAACCGTCCTCACCAAATAACGAAATAATAAACACAACCCCCCCCCCCTTCAAAAAAAAACACCCCCCCACAGTCGGACACGTGTGTAGTATGAAATGAGGAAACTCGACGCGAATTTAAAAGATATACAAATGCACACCAGCGGCTGTTGGCCATTGGGCAGCTTCGCCATGAGACGTTGGAAAAGCAGGTCATGCAGGGCCTTCAATGAAAAGGCACATACGTGACGCTTAACGTTCAGCTCCGAGAGCTGTGGCAGTGTGTGTATGTGTGTGTGTAAAAAAAAATAATGATTTGCCAATGCTGTTCATGTTGACATTTACCTGGACGTTTCTGTTGGCGATGTTGTAATTATTAAACGTATGTATTGCTGGGAAACATTTCCGATCGTTCACTGAAGCAGTGGTTGGAGAGAACACAAACCATTACGTGCTTAACGCTCGATTTTCAAGTTTTTGTTAAAGGTACTCACCCCCCACACACCCTCAGGAATTCATAACTGACACTCAACAACTGAATGAATCATCTATAACTGGGAATCCATATTTTCTTGTTTACCTTCACAAGCGATGTGTACCTCCTCATGTTGAACCTTTTGTTTGTAAACAAAACTTGGTTTCCATTTTTTACTAACAGTTGTTTTTAGTGTCTTACTGTATCAGAAGGGGAGATATACTGATCCTTTATATTTTAATGAACTTGACCAACAACAAAAACTTACCAATTACTTTGTCTTATTTTGCAGCACTATGATGAACCAACAGTAAAATTACCAATACGTTTACAATTTTTGACCAAACAACTCAAAACACTGTTTTAAGAGGCAGCAGTGTTGTATGGAATTTCAACAAAATAACCAAAGTACAAAAATTGTTAGGGTGGGGGTGGGGGGCTAGTATCCATGTATTTATCCTTTGTTGGTATATAAAATGCAAAATGTGCAAAACTGTTTTTGTGTGTGCTAATGTTTACATATTAAAACTGATACCTAATCTGCTACGGACTAGCTAGCAAATGTCAACATAGTGGACAAATTAGGTGTGAGATTTTAATCCTGTCCCACAAAATAATTGTCACATTAAAAGAACAAAAGGGAGCTCATTAACAGGATTAAAGGAGTGAGAATGTGGAGGTGTCAATTTCTGCAACTTGCACTTATATAGCGCATAGGAAAACATCTTGAAGCGCTTTACAAGAACACTGGATCACCAAGGTACAAAAACAAAAGAGATGAAGAGGTGAAAGCAAAGTAAAATAAGTAAGTTACCGAAGTGTTTTGCAAGCAAAGTACAAAAAGAACAAGTTGGAATATGAGATATTGGTGCACCCATTCAAATCCACTGATAATGATCTTTTGAATTAGTCATATATACGTATAAAAGTCGGCAAGTTAAATTGATTAAAAACTAATGAATCCAATACAAAACAAAATGAACAAAACAGTTTACAGATTTATTTTAAAAATCCTGAAAGTCAAGATCCATAAGAAAAATAAACAGTATACAACGAAAACAAAATGCATTTATAAAGCACATGGGGTAGCATCCCGGAAGAAAAATATACAGTAAAGTATTGTGATAAAATAAAACATTGCATCTGCCACCAATTTCTAGAGGGAGTCAAGGAGATACACTTCTTGCTACACATCATTTCACGGCAAAACTATCAACTGTCTCTTCAAATACCATTCAAAATGACTGCCGTCAAATCCAGTCTTGGGTTCTACTGGCATCAATTCTGGATTCGTGTGGATTAAGTTCACTCAAACAGTGCTATTTACCAGAAGGCAGGGCCATCTGGTGCCCTCTGATCAGGGTGCATCATCTGGCTACCTACACATGGAGGTCAATTAACTGCTCCAAATCTTGATTCACAGTCGTCTACACTGGGTGTCCCATAATGTACTGACTTGGGTCAAGGTCAGGCAAAAATTTCTGAAGTGTAGAAGCTGTAATCCCACTACATCTCCTGTGGCCTCCATTGATGAAAGCCAACGGGGATGTAATAATTCCAATTTTTATTTGCCCCATGCTTAGCTAATTAGCAATGGAGACTGAATGCAGAGAACAACGTAATGTGAGTCGGTTATTCGGCCTATCAAAATTGTTCCTCCATTAAGTCTTTGATGACTAACTTCCTTATCTCCAAAACTCTTCTAACTCTTCTTTGTCAATTATACATTGAAACTTATGTTCATGTGTCAACATTGTTGGGTGGGAGCTCACCAGGTTCACAGACAAAATAATCATCATATAATAAGAATACCAACTTAGCATTTGACAATTCAGCAAATTATAAACCTTATAATGTTGTGAATATTATAATTCATCTTCACCTCTTGCGCCCATTTGATTCAATGTCTCTCACAAGCCAGAATTTATGGCATCTCATCCTTTTTTTCAATCTTTCAAATAGTTCTAATGGAATGGCTTATGACATTGGTTCCCTTGCTGGGTAGACTGACAGATCCATCAGTTAATCAGAAGTTGGTCACCCCAACAAGTTTTACCCAGTTCACTCCACCAAGAATATTTTTATCTGCCACCTATGGCAGCTATGCTTCACTGCCCTGCAGGAAGCCTGTGGAGCTTGAGTTAGGGTCCTCAGTAAGAATGCCTCAAGTCATAGGGGCCTCGAGCCCAGAAAGTTTGGGAACCCCTGGCTTATCATGTTTCCAAAATATATTTTAGTATAATCCTTGCATTTGATTTTTACGTCTTCAAGACGTCTCAAAGCGCTTCACAGAATATACTGTAGAATGAATTGACTGTATATTTATGGGCGAAACGCAGCAGCCAATTGTGCACAGCAATATATCCTTAAATATAGTGTATAAATAATAAGCCCTCTTGCTGCTTTAACCCTAATTGGCATTTTAAATATTACAAAATACATAAAATTTCAAACTTTTATGGTTACAGAAATGAAGATACAGCGTATGTATATATTACATATCCGCAGAGTAAGATATCCAGCAATATGATATAAACTTTTGTTATAAAATTCAATTGATGATGCATATGTTAAGGAATCCAACACTAATTATGTCTAATTCAGTCCCACTGTCACTAAGAAACTAACATAGGAAACAACTGTAATTTAGTATAATTCCAGAAAATTGTAAGCAGTACAATAACGTATCATCCTCTGTAGCAGTCATGGTAGACAGGCAGGCCACAATTCTCCAAGGCTCTGCTGATTATGACCAGCCAGCCTAGCTCTTGAGCAAACTAGTGGAGACTGGGATTATCATCCAGTGCCTGTTAACTCTGTGAACCAAAACCTTAACATGTATGGTGGTCCTAGCTGGACAAAAAGCATGAAGTTTGCCAATGTTCACAATATTTACGTGCATGGTTTGAGCTTGAACTCCAGCAGTATCCCAATGCACAAATTGAGGTATCCAACCTACATCTAAACTCATTGGGATTAGTGAGCAGGGTGTGTCCCACTTGAGGGGCAGGAAGAGTGCACACACCCTACTAATAAACAGAAATCATACATATGTGGAACTCTCAGTAGCTTGGTTTGAAGACTCTTCATCATAATTAGTTTCCACGTGTGTCAAATACCTGACTGAAACAAAATATACATGTTTTTAATTTTCCATTAAAAATGCTGATATCTAAATAGAAATCTATTGGAGAACATTTCAAGCAGAATTCCCTAATTTAAAAGATTGTGCCCATTCTTCATAACTATAAAGATGTCAAACTTAACAGTATGTAAGTAACATTATAGTGTTCAGCACCCCAAAATGCTAACCACATGAAGGGCGCTCTGTAAATGCAAGTAGTTGATGTTGTTGTATTTCATAATACAGGTTCCGATATTATTAATACTATTAAGTCGCAGGTAGATGTCAGAATCAGTGAATAAAAATATCATGAATCCTAAATCCTACCAACATAAAATATGTTCATAATTATACAAACTTATAACATTAAAACAAGCTTAGTTAGGTGAATCAGGCTGGCTATACTGTATAGGTTAATGATGTAAATAATTACGATGGAGTCTATAAATGCAAATATTAAAAGGATTTTAGAATTATAGGGTTTTACCCTCCAGAATTTTGAAACTGAAATCATTTGATCATCTGAATTTTGTTTTCGGTCAGCCAAGCTATGCAAAACAATTCAGATGATAAAATGATTTTATCACAAATAACGACAAAATGTCTGTGTGTCTGTCTGTGTGTCTGTCCACCAAGAACACAACAACCGATTGACAGAGAAATATGATTTATACCTCATTGGGAAAGGTTTTGCATGGTGGTGTGTCATAGGCATATTGTTTTGGGGTGAGTCTCTATTGTTGATGAGCTATATTAAAAATGCTTTAAGTCCAAAAAAGGTATGTATGGTATTCTGCAAAAAAGTAGTGACAGAGGTAATCACACACCTTTCTAGATACATTTATACTAATAAAGACAAAATGGCTGTGTGTCTGTCCACCAATAATGTAATAACTGACTGATGTAGAGACATGATTTATACCTCATCTGAAAGCTCTTGAATGTGGGGAGTGTCTTGGGCATATTTTTTCTCGAACATCTCCTATCGTGACCTAAACCAGCTCATCACACATGTATGGACACCAACAAATAGTCCTCCCAACATGAGTCTCCCACAGGAGTCCTAACAGGAGTCTTCCCAACAAGGAGTCCTCCCTACTGGCGTCCCCCACAGGAGTCCTCCCACAGTAGTTCTCCCAAAAGGATGTGTGCAAATATGTGAACAAGGGATGCTAACAAGTTCAATAGCACATTTGCTTAATCTTAAGGGATAAAAATGCCTAAGAAGCGAAGATCAAGCCTTTCAAGGCCAAAAAAAAAAACAGATGAAAGAGAGGACAATTAAATGAAACTGGTAGTATATGTAGATCTCATATTGAAATCTATCACTGTTTCAATTGTTACATATTTTAGTTTTTCTATCTTTCCCAACTATCATAAAGTAATGATGCTCTTATGTATTATCATTATTTGGATTTCCCCGGATCTGTCCTTTATATTAGGTTTTAAATTTTAAATTGAGATCATTTCACATATTCATCACAATGTTTACAATGGAACTACAAAACAGTAGTGCTCAAGTGTTATGTGAAAAAACAGGCTGGATTCCATAGTTTAATGTATTTTGGAATGTATGCTGCCATATGGTTGCAATTATTGAAATGTTGTCAACTATGTCTTTTGGCATGGCAAGATAAGCGACTTACTCAGAAACCTTGTAACATTAACAATGAGTTGCAGATGAGACTTCCTGTGTTGAAAATACACTTCCTGTAATGATAAAAATCATTAGGAGCAATGTGTAAGGTAAAATATTGTATATTTGTCAAAAAGAGTATGTTTCTAACTGTTCCAAATAACAGTTTGAAATTAAATTATATATACTGCAATAGTGATTTTTCACAGTTAATGCCTTAAAAGATAATTGTGTCCAGCATCAGAAAATAGCTTTAGCATTCAAACATGTTGGTTATACCATAAAAAGGACATACAGAGCATAAATTAAGGCAATATTCTAATTTTAAATTGTCACATTTGAGGATTTTACTAACGAGAAGGGAAGTTTATGGTTCAGACATATTATCAACAACAACCTGCTGTTTTGAGGCATCTCAGACCCCAAGGCGAGAAAGAAAAATGCTTTATTATTTTTGTACTGCTGGGATTGGATGGGAGGGAAAAAGGATATTGTATATGGAGACAAATAGGTCAGGTTTATACAGGAAAATGTAGGGAATGTACAAATATTCAAAAGTTTTTACTAATTGCCTTTGGGTTTCAGAAAATATCTATGTAGATAGATTGCATGGGGAACTGGGGAAAGAGGGAGAAACAATAACTTGCATTTATATAGGATTATCCTTCATAAAATCTGTATGAGAAAATTGAACAAGATACATGAATAGCTGGTAATATCCTAATTATTCCAATTCTAAGCTTGAAAATGCAACTTTGTCACATGCACACACAAGAAAAACTATGTGAAATGCAAACTTTTTTTCTTTTTCTTTAATTCATAAAATAAGCATGCATTCAAATGACAATATAGTGAAGCTTCTGTTTTATACCCACAGGTACATGGACAATATGCCCAGGTGGGAACATCTCAAATGATTAAATATAATAATAATCCTTGCATTTGATACAGTGCTTTTTACGTCTTCTAGACGTCTCAAAACACTTCACAGAATAGACTGTAAATTGAATTGACTGTATATTTGTGGGTGAAAATGCGGCAGCCAATTGTGCACAGCAGTGTCCCAGAAGCAGTCGAGGATTGAAATGACCAATTTATTATTGTTTTTTTGAGGGATTACAGGCATGTGGAGTAAAGAAACTTGGCCAAGGTTTCACCCTGCCAGGAATCGAACCCAGGTCCTTCGCTTGCAAAGTGAGTACTCTTACAACTGAGCTACAGGACTCCACAGATATGTTCAGTTTAATTATAGTTGTTTCGCTTAATATACTGACTTGCTATCTTGGGAGAATATGCTACACCTTGCACCTTCCTTTAACAACCTTCAATTCCCCTGATTTGACATACTTTCTTTGTAGAGATTTGGTAAGCTGTTACTTCCAGCAGTGTCAGCATTTCCGGTGTGTTAGGTTACCTTTCTCCAGCTGTGCTATTGCACTTATTGTAGCTACATTGTCTTTGGCACTGTGTTTTCCACCACTGAATCGCATTGTGCAATTCTTCAATCTCCTCCTTTTAAGGTTCAACTGTTATATTGATATTCTGAGCCACTTCTTTCCATTGATGATTGGCAGCACAGTGCTTCAATAAAATCTTCCTGTAGCATCCTTGAAATACAAGTCCATCTCTGCTAGAGTAATAATTACATTTTTTCCCCTTTTAAAAAGTTTCCAAGCAACATCATGCACAGAAGGTAAATAATAATCCTTGCATTGGTGCAACACTTTTCTTGCCAGAAGGGCATCTCAAAGCATTTCATAGGATTTAAAAGCACAGTGACTCTATTTTGTAGGCAAACAAAAAAAGGACACCTGGAACACTAGCATGGATAATTCACTTTATTTGCATGCTTCTCAAGATTACAGACAATTAGATCTCCTTGGCTCTTTTAGTTAACTTTTGAACTATTATTTCAGTGTAATGCAGCATGGCAAAGTTGGTAGCACTTTCACCTCTCAGTTAAAGTTCTGGGTTCAAATCCCACGTCCGGATTTTGAACTAGGCATGGTCAAGGCTGATACGCCAGTCCTGGTGGTGTGCTAGTTTGTCGAAGATGCCGGCCTCCTGACACGATGTTAAACTGATGTTAAACGATGTTAAACGATGTCTGCCTGTTCAGATGGACTTCAAAGGTTCTATGGCGTGATTTGAAAACAGAAGGAAATTTCTCCCGGTGTCCTGGCTAACAATCCCCCAAATAAAACTGGCGCACTCACCTACAAATGCAATGACTACGCTTTACAAAAATATCCTGTGAAGCACTTTAAGACGTCCTCCTTGACATGAAAGGCGCTGTGCCAAATACAAGGATTATTATTGCTCCTGGAGAGATGAGGTAATACCAGCAATGCCGTGCTTTGCCATGAGCCCAAACTTATAACTTTTTCCCCACTCCATGTGAACAAGTTCTCCTGCCTCTTCCCCCCTTACTCTCTTCCCCCCACTCTCTCTACTCACTCTCTCCCTTCACTCTTTCCCCCCCCAACTCTCTACTCACTCTCTCCCCCTCACTCTTTCACCCCCCATCCTACTCACTCTCTCTCCCCCTTCACTCTTGCCCCCCCCCCCACTCTCTCTACTCACTCACTCTCCTACTCTCTCTCTCTCTCTCTACTCACTCTCTCCCCCTCCCTACTCTCTACTCACTCTCTCCCCACTTCACTCTTCCCCCCCCCTTTCTCTCTCTCCTCACTCTCTCCCCCTTCACTCTCCCCCTCCCTACTCTCTACTCACTCTCTCCCTCACTCTTCCCCCCCCCACTCTCTACTCACGCTCTCCCCCTCACTCTGCCCCCCCCCTGCTCTCTACTCACTCTCGCCCCCCTCACACTCTCCTACTCTCTACTCACTCTCTCCCTCCTTCACTCTTCCCACCCCCCTACTCACTCTCTCCCCCTTCACTCTTCCCACCCCCCTACTCACTCTCTCTCTCTCTCTACTCACTCTCACCCCCCCTCACACTCTCCTACTCTCTACTCACTCTCCCCCCCTCACTCTCTCCCCCCTTCACTCTTCCCACCCCCTACTCACTCTCTCCCCCCTTCACTCTTCCCACCCCCCTACTCACTCTCTCCCCCCCTCACACTCTCCTACTCTCTACTCACTCTCTCCCCCCCTCACACTCTCCTACTCTCTACTCACTCTCTCCCCCCCCCCCACAGTCTCTTACTCTCTACTCACTCTCTCCCCCCTTCACTCTCTCTCTCTACTCACTCTCTCCCCCCTCACACTCTCCTACTCACTCTCTCCCCCCCACACTCTTACTCTCTACTCACTCTCTCCCCCCCTCACACTCTCCTACTCTCTACTCACTCTCACCCCCCTCACTCTCTTACTCTCTACTCACTCTCTCCCCCCCCCTCACACTCTCTTACTCTCTACTCACTCTCTCCCCCCCTTTACTCACTCTCTCCCCCCTTCACACTCTCTCTTCTCTACTCACTCTCTCTTCCCCCACCACCATTTAAATAGCGGACACAATGGCTTACAATGACGCTTTTGGTTCGACCGGCACAACAAAATATTTGTAAAAAAAAATCTGCGAACAAGCAAGTAAGTAAGTAAGTAAGTAAGTAAATAAACGCGTACGTGAAGTACTGTAGACAGAAATGAGCGACCGGAGTCCCGACAAACTCGGCCTCCGCGGCCGCCGACCCGCGAGGACACTGACCGCGCGCCGGTCACGTGGCCCGCGCCACGCGGCCGGAGCGGTTGGTGCCGCGTGACGGTTGGGAGGCGCCGCGCGCGCGCAGCGCAGCCCAGCGTGCGCTCGAGCGGCGCCATCCGGGGGAGGCGCGGCGGCTCCTTCCCGCCCCACAGAGCGTCAGGTGCCCCGGGAGTCACAAAGAAGCATCTGCGTAATCAAGAGAGCGATAGCCGTCGGTCTCCTTCGACGAACTGACCGCCCTTTACCGGGGGGGTGGGGTGGGGAGCTGCCGGCGGATTCGGCTTATTCGAGGTTTCCATCTCCTCTTTTAACAGCATTTCATCTCCTCGAGGCCACCTGCCTGCGACTGGCGCTTCCACTCAGTTGGGTCGCCTTTGGGGTCGGAGAGGCGGCCGAGTCCAGTGCCCCAGAGCGAAAGTGTCAGCGGTCCTTGTTCGTCGGTTGGTTGAGGTCCTATCCACTTGGTACAGGTGGACGGTTACGATCCGCTGATATTACTTGAAGATCGTCCGTCCCCCAGTATCTTTGGTCCGCGCTCTTCCGGATTAACCGGGTCCAAATTAATGGGTCGATCGCCAGTTTCTGGCTGTTGGGGAGACCTTTGCTGTTGCTGTGTTGAATTGCGTACGACTTGACACGCAAAAGGGCCCTGGGAAGGTGCAAGTTAATTTGGGAAATATAATTTTATCATGGTTTGACCTCACAAAATATACAGTCAATTCACTTTACAGTACAGTCTCGAAGACGTCATAAGGCGCTCTACCAAATGCAAGGATTATTATTGTGGTATATGGCAGTTATAATATATAATTATTTACTATATTTTATATAATATATATAATAGTTGCTGTGTTAATTAATTCTGTTTTTATTTTTGGCATTGTTAGAGAGACGCCAAAGCTGCAGGATGCTGGAATTTGGAGATGATTGCTTTTTACCCCTGGATACTTTGTTTTTTGAGAAACCTTCCGACAAAGTGTATGTTGCTACTAGTTTTAGTTTTCATGACTAATTTAAGTTTCAATTGCAAAGGAATAGAAAGTTTTGCTGATAGGCTTAGTTGAGGAAGGGCAGGAGGAAGCTCATGTGGAGCCATAAACGCCGGCATAGACCAGTTGGGCCAAATGGCCTGTTTCTGTGCTGTATATTTTATGTAAGTCTATGGTAACATGGCATGGTCAACAGTGTAACATAATTAAAGATGCCCACAAGTGTGGATAACTCGGAAGAACCAAAATAGTTACTTTTGTGAAGATTTTAAGATATTGTTGAAAATAAATTTCTATATATGCTTGGGTACAATCCCATGAAGCTTTGGTACCTCACCCAAACATATAGGTTGGTGATTTCACTAATCTGTAACTAATGGGGGTCCCTCGTTATATATTTTCTATCAATCCATAAACATGACTTATTGATTTAACATAATTTACAGCCATTTATTCATAGACATTATAATCTTAAAAATCAAGTTAACTTTACAATCTCTTGATTAAAAAGAGTCAATGAAGCCTTTAAGGTCATCAGAAGTATCAAGGAAACACTGTATATTTTCCTTTTCTTTCTACTGAATATTTGCAGTAGGCAGGAATTTTATAGCATTTAGATTACTATCGACTACAGTATATGTAATTCACCTTTTTATTTCCTAAAATGAATAAGTCATTTTTGTTCAGTAAATTTATGCATTTGGCGCGTTAAGGTGCTCTACTGATACTTTTTAACAGGAAATGGAGCAATCAAGAGCAGATGAGTTGGAAGATTGCCCCAGCTCCACCAATTACTGAAATACCAGCTACTCAGGAACTGCAGAAAGAGCTAGAAATATTGAGCTCTTCAGGTACTATACACTACTTTCCTTTTTATTTTGCTATACCACATTTTTCCGTGAAAGAAGGGGGGATATTTCAAAACACATTTTAATGTCATTCTTTAAACAATAATAATAATCTTGCATATAGTGCCTTATTATGTTGTTGAGAATTCTCAAAGCCTTCACAGAATAAACTGTCAAGTGTATATTTTGTGGGCGAAACTAGGAATTGAATATGTTTAGGAATATTGCAATTTTAACTTCACTATCTAATTTAGCATTTAACTTAACAGACTGTTGATTTTACTTTGTGCTTTATTTTACAGGTATCAATCAGTCATCAAAGAAATTTTTTCCACCTTTCAAGAAAGATGAAAATATGTGTCAGTCACAAACAGCTGTTGAATCCAAATATACATATATCCCAGTCAAACGCAAAACATTTGAATTAGGGATAAGCAACTCTTTAAAAAGTCAATCTGAGTTTAATTTCAGAAATGCTAATTCTGATAATTCAACCAGTTTTTTAAATGACTGCAAAGGTCATAGCAGACAACAGCAAAAGCACATTGTACATTTATATGATAATTTGAATTGTCCAAATATATCACATAACTCTGAGGAAAAAGATAAAAGTCCAAACTCGTTCAGAAAAAGGTAATTTTCTAAAAAAAATTATGTAAAGCTCCTGCATTTTTCTACTGTTGTGTTTCAGTTGTGTAGTGCAGGGCCCTTCAAAGTCATGTACTCCCTCAGCTAATTGAGGAATTACTAGCCAAAGTGCTTTCTTGGGAACATTTAAGTAAGACTTCAAGACAAAGATCCTGCCCTCTTTGTTATGAATCTGATCCTATTACATTGTATGTGTAGGGTAACATTTATTTTACTTTTTTAGTACATAAGAAGTTTTGGAACATTAGATTCAGTTCCTTAATGTTCTGCTTTAGTTTATTTGTGGTTTAAGAAGTTTGATTAAATAATAATGTGCATTTTTTTTAATTAACAGCTAAATCGGTATATTTTATCACAGGGACTGAAATGTTTGACATTTATGACCCATTTCTGTATTTCCCTGTAGCTTATTTAAAAAACCACTAGCAGGAACTGACTGCTCTTCCTCGTTTGAGAAGTCAGTGTTGTGCAGTGAAATAAATGGCTTTAGAAATTTTGCTGTGAAAGAAAACGTATATGGTGTGATGGACAGTACCAACCGCAGAAATCAGAGCGAGTCTTGTGTGAAAAAAGCACGTGTGCTTCCTATGGTACCACAATCACTTAACCTGAAAGGTAAGACATAATAATAACACTCTACATTGGATATACTGTAGAACCATATATAATTGAGACCTCTCAAAATGCTTCACAGGATTTACTGTAAACTCTGGTGACTGTGTTTGTAAGAAACACGACAGCCAATTTGCGCACAGCAATGTCCCACACCTTATCACAGAGTGAATGGTACGTTTTATTTGGGGGATTGTTAGCAAGGACACCAGGAGAACTGACTTTCTCTTTTCCAATGGTGCATTGGATGTTTAACATCCACCTGAATATGCAGATAGGTCTTGGGTTAAAGTCTCACCTGACAGAACAACTCTGACAGTGCAGCATTTTATCAGGATTTTATACTGTAGCAATAGATGCAATAGGTTTGTGGTGATGAGTTTTGTACTTTATAAAACTAAATGAGGTTAATAGGCATAAAAACAACACCATCCTAATCATCTGAGTTCCTAAATATAGTATCCAGTTAGCATTAGAAATCTTAAAATTCAATTGCTCCACAAGGACCAAATTATGATCTTCATTCCAGCAACTGACTTAACAAAAAGCTTTATCAACCTAGGATATTTCTACATTTCTTCATCCTGTGCACCATGCTTACTTCAACATAAAACATGTGAAGAGTTGTGAGAACGAGACCTAGGCTGCCAGATAACCGTGAAGGAAATGGATGAAGAATGGAAACAGAGCATTCACAAATTCAACTTGCAACAAATTGTGGAATAACTAACTGAAAATCATAACCAAAACATACTGCACCCCACACAAGCTGAACATACAGTTATTAATAATTATAATAATAAACCTTGCATTTGATTTAGCACCTTATCACGTCTTCGAGATGTCTCAAAGCATTTCACAGAATATACTGTAAAGTGTAGTAGATTTGGACCTAACATCACAATCTTAAAGATGGCATCTTATATTGGAATTGCAGTTGCATGTAATGTATAATAAATCCATGTGACTACCATATTAATAATAATAATTCTTGCATTTGATATAGTGTTTTTCACATCTTCTGGACGTCTCAAAGCGCTTCACAGAATAGACTAAAATGAATTGACTTTATTTGAGGGCAAAATGCGGCAGCCAATTGTACACAGCAGTGTCCCACAAACAGTCGTGGTTTGAAGTGACCAATTTATTATTGTTTTATTTTCTTGAGGGATTATTATCAGGTGTGTGGAATAAGGAAACTTGCCCAAGATTTCACCTTGCTGGGAAGTGCTTTCAAGAGATGAGGGGTTAAGAAATTAGTGTTTCCTGTTGAAAAATGTGTCGCTTTTGTACTTTCAAATTGCTTTTTATTACTTACAGATGCAACAGGAAAGAATTCAGGAACATTGAGACCAGTTACTGAAATTTGTATCCTTAGATCCATGGACTTGTTTTGTTAGTAAATAATAAGATAATGTTGTTATGAACAAAATGTTCGTTCTGTAACACTGCAGAGAAAATACTACAGAACTATTATTTTTTCTGTTGTTTAGAAGTTTTACAATACTGGGGTAACTTTTAAAAATGAAAATGAGTATATTCCACCCTCAATATAACCATGCTTGTAGCTTTATGTTGCATACCAGCTCTTCTATTTTTGAAGTAAGTGTTGTAGATCAATGTTGCCACTAGATGGCAAGAGCTGCACATACAAATATTTTTCTGTTTTAAAAATGTATCCACTAATGTAAATTGAATACATTGAAGAAAGTGCAAAAGGTACGCACTGATAAAGAAGCAATCTATTCAAGAGTTAAACTTTTAATGGCATGCTGATTGGAAAATACCTCACTCCAAAAGCTGCTGAAACCCTGGTCCATGCCTTTGTCACCTCTCGGCTGGACTATTCAAATGCCCTGCTTTGCCAGTCTCCCCTACACTACCATCCATAAAATCCAGGTCATACAAAACTCTGCCGCCCGCATTCTCACATCAAACTCCGCTCCCCAATTACCCCAGTTCTTGCCAGACTGCACTGGCTGCCTATCCCAGAGAGGATCAACTTCAAGATCCTCACCCTTGTCTTCAAATCCCTCCACTCCTCTGCACCCCCCTACCCTTCTGACCTCTCTTCACAACAGTGCCTGTTGCCTTCGTTCCACCAGGTCTGGCCTCCTCCTTGTCCCCCGAGTTCTCCGCTCCACCCTCGGTAGCCATGCCTTCAGCTACCACGCCCCGAGGCTCTGGAACTCCCTTACTCCTTTCGCCTCTCCCCCTCTCTTCCTATTTTCAGGTCTCGGCTAAAGACCTTTCTTTTCTACCGCGCCTTCAGTCACCTTCCTCCCCCTCCACTCGGACCCGGGATCTGTTACTGTGAAACGCTCTGAGAAGCCGTCCAGCGCGGAAGGCACTATATAAATCCAAGTTGCTAAGTATTACGGTAATGATAATAGTTATTTCCTTAACATTCTTCCACAAAGCTGTTCAATTCAGAAGCGTTTTCAAAGAATTTCCTTATTTCAACTATATACAGTCCAAAGCACTGGATGATGTATGTATTCTAAATCAGAATTAGAAGTACATTAATGACCTTGTTCTTTAAATCAAAGGCTTACTACAACATTTATCCAGGAGTAGCATAAAAGAAAGAGTAATAGTTAAGTATTATCTTCCAGAATTGTGACAAAGTGCCACTTTTGATAATTGTTGCTAGTCCGAGGTCTTGGAAAACATCTGTATGTCATTTTCCACAAAATTATCCACCATGACAACAGAATATTTTCCACTTGCCAAAGGAACAAATACTGCACTAGCAAACAATTAATAGCAAAAATGCTCAGTTAGGTGCCACAATATGCCAGAAGTTAGATCCTTAATGTTTATTAAGACACATACCAGCAGACTGGTCAAAATATATGAGCAATGGGGGAGGGGGCCTGGGGGACTCATGAAGGGATCCAAAAAAAGAGATTATTTGATGGGATCATCCACATTATGAGTGAATTCCTGTAGTGTGCACTCTGATCCAAGCTTTCACTGCCAGTGATCAAGAGTATCCAAGAACAAAAGTGAAACTGCGTGGCAGACATTGCGTGCAATATATTCTGCTTTATTCCCACATCCAGGTCTGGTACTCATTTTATCTACATTGAAAGAATGGAAGGTTGAGGAAACCTAGAATTTTAAGTCAAGACCCATTGGACTTTAATCTGAATGAACTATCTGACCTGAATGTGGACATGAACATTTTGGTATCAACAAAGAACACCTGATTATAAGTGTTGATGAGAAGCAAGAACTCAATGCTATATCTACCACTGAAATATCCTGGCAAAATATCATAAGATCTTTCAGTGATATTAAATTGTCAGGGAAGTGAAGCCTGGCCTTAAAGAATAGAAAAGTTGAAATCAAACTATTGTAGTGGAGAGAACTAAACAATGGAGATTCTAACACCTTGCAACTACTTTGAAATTCTAAATGGTTTGGGGAACTAATAAGTATGAAATATCTCTTAAGATTAGCATGTTTACAATGTTTTAAGTGTTAAACAATAGTATTGTGCAATAGGTTCTAGGTTTAAATCTAATCTGTACTGAGTTAGATGATCTCAACCAACAACAACTCGCATTTATAAAGCACTGTTCAAGTAACCAGCCAGTAGTTGAGCGTTACAATTGACCTCAGTACTCCAATCCAACAATAAAAATACAAATCAAATTTACATTTATATAGAACTTATCATGCCCAGAGGATGCCCCAAAGCACTAAATAGTACTGGCTGGTCAGTTGAGCTGTGGGTGGGAGCCGAGGTGAATGGGAAAGGGAAAGACGAACGAATGGGCTTGGAAGGAGAAAATAAGCCAGCATTCTCACTCTTGATTGCTATCCTGCCGGAAAACCTATGTGTGGATATGAGTAATAACAAGTTTGGCCTCAGCTGTGATACCTCCAATTGTAGATTAGTTGTCAAAATGATTACAGCCAATAATACTATAATACATTATTCTTGAATAAAATGTACATTGATCCAGGGAATTTTACAGTAATAAATATAATGTTTGTATTTTACAGATTATCTGCATTTGATTAGTGAATTCCTTTTCATTTGATTTAGACCAGAGGTTGCCTGTGCTTGTGTCGTTGAGTACATCTTACATTTTTAGAAATCTTGCAATAGCATAGAAGCTCCTGCTTCTTTCAGAATTGTTCACGTTTTGAAGAAATTAATGAAACATGAAGAACAAATACTTTAAGCATCTTCTGAATATAGTTGAATAATGAATATCTTAGGCACATCTTGACTGTAGATGAATGTTGTGCTTGTAGCAATACCGGCGTAATCTGTAACATGTTGAATGCTTTTATTTTCTGCTAATAAACCCTATTGGAGTTCCATGTGTACAACATGTATAAACCTATTCATATTGTGCACAATGTCTAAATGCAATGTGCACAAAGAGATTTAACCAATGAAACCAGTTGTAGACATAATTCATATTTTTTCATTGGTTATTTACATAATGAATGGGTTGTGTATTCCTCTGTATGTATTCATTTACACCTGGGTTGTGCGTGATACAAATGCATTTGCACATGGTACCTAATAGGCATCATTATCGACATCTGGATTGATTAGGGAGTAAGAGTTCACTGTTTAGTCTGAATTTAATACAGTCGTAAGAATGCACATGTGGAGGTAAGATCTTATTGTGCTTTTTAAATATCTGAGTAAATCTGCATTCTGCGTGTGGCTGGAAACTAATAACAATTCTTGCATTTAATGTAGCTCCTTTCACATTGGAAGGATGCCTCAAAGCGATTCATAGGACTTTACTGTTATTTTGCAGGTCAAACTACTCAAGGTGCACAATTCCTTGACTTATACTTGGAATGCATTTACTTATAGTAAAATGGTTAAATTTGTAGAGAACATGGAAACATGAGCAGACCATTTGCCTTATTGAGTTTTCTGAAAAATTTAACCCAATATCTGAAAGATAAAATTGGTCATTCACTTCATGGCTGTTCACAAATTGGCTTCCTGTTTTCCTACAAAATTACATTCACTACATTTTACATTACTTGTGAAACCCTTTGAGACATTTCAACATCAAAAGCACAAAATATAAACTTAATCCTGCATTTGATATAAAGTTTTTCACACTGAGACAATCTCTGAAGTGCTTTGCAGCTCTTTCTAATATTAAGTGGAAGGAATATTTATATTCTTACACTTGCCTGGATAGTCCTTAAAACTGAAATATGAAATTAATTGCTATATCCTATCACTTTATTGCAAAGTTATTTGAAATACCAAAATGCTTGGCCAAATCTGTCTTGAGAATAAGCAAAATGTTGAAACAGAGTGTAAGTAGATTTACACTGTGTAGTGTAAATAAATTGTATTATACTTGTTGCTAAGATTGTACAACATATAGTGATTCAAAAAAGTCACCTGTTTTATTAACTAGACCTAAAACTTTTTGTATTTTTCTAGCTTCTGTATACAGACAGGAATTTTGTGATTTGTTCCCCAACTGGATCTGGAAAGACTGTGATATTTGAGCTAGCCATTATCAGATTACTGATGGAAGTTCCAAAGCCATGGTCCAATATAAAAATTGTGTACAGTAAGTACACAAGTAAAAGTTTTTATTATTTTCCCATGGTACTGCTGAATTTGTTTATTTTTTTACTAATTTTTTTCATTATTTTAAGCATTCAATTAATTTCAAATAAAGAATTCTGATACATTTCCATTTCCCGGTATTTTGATATTTGCATGAGTGAACCACAAAAAAATTACTAAACAAAACTGAATTTGTTTAATTAATTTTACCTAAAGCAACAGAATAACCCACTTCAACAAGTGAGCTACTATTAATGTGTAACTGCAGCCAGATACTTAATGTTGATGTGTTATGAACTACATGGAAATAAAGAACATTGAATAGATAGAGCAATGAAACCGTGCTGTATAACATCATCAAGATGTCCCAAAGCACTTCACAGGTAAAGTTTAATGACTGTATCTGTAGGTAAACATAGCAGCCAATTTGTGCAAACAACCAGGAAGTGAATGTCTAGTTTTATCTGAGGAATTGTTGGCTAAGACACAGGGAGAAACTACTTTCTCTTTTCGAATAATATAATCTTTAATGTCCACCACAATAGGCAGACAGGACCTCGGTTTAACTGCACGTCTGAAGGACAGCACCTCCGACAATATGGCTGTCCTCAGCATTGGAATGGAGTGTTATTCTAGTTCTAGACTATAAACTCAACGTGGGGTTTTAATGCATGGCCCTCTGAATCAGACAAGAGTGCTACCAACTAAGCCAGGTTATGCACATTTACATAGTCCAATGCTGTTCCTATTTGACTGTTGGTACATGGAGCAATGCTCAATACCTGGGAAGAAAAATAGAGGCATTTAAAATTATATTTTATCTATCTACCTGTCTGGATTTAATAATTTAGTAAAGTAGCTTATCCAGAATATACCTGTTGTACATTATATCTGTTAATGTAGAGACATTTTTCTGGGTGGATTTGATTAGTTTACATTTTAGCTTTAGGTAAAGCTTCTCTCTTAAGTTGTACTGCATTTTTTTAGTGGCTCCAATCAAGGCCTTATGCAGTCAGCGGCATGATGACTGGAAAGCAAAGTTTGGACCTATAGGACTGAATTGTAAAGAGCTCACTGGAGACACAGAGATGGATGAGTACTTCGAGATTTTGGATGCACACATTATCATGACTACTCCAGTGAGTGTCTATAAGAACAGTTAAAAGTAAACAACAATAGATGCAAACAAATCTACCAGTGTACAGGTGTAGAAATGTGTAAAATGCACTGAGAATGTTTCCTTAATCCTTAGAGCATCTGTCGAAACTTAACATGTTTTAGATTTATAGTCAAAGCTATTGCGAGTCAAAACATCCAGATTTTATTATAGTAATATTAACTCACGCATTAATTTAAAAGAAAAAGATTGACCGTTTGTTAATAGTTATGACCCCATGAATTTGAGGTGGGAAGAGATTTGAATATTGGGCAAGGTTATTTAACTGAAAGGACTGCCTGAATAGGACAAAAATTTGATTAATGTCTTTACTCCTGGAAATTAGACTTGTTGCTTATGATGCATTTTACACCTTGATTCATGTCTTTGAAGTAAAAATTGGACATATTGCTTTATTGTAACATCTATTTTACACAGAGTACACTGTTTCCCATGAAATGTAATAATTGTATATTATATTCATATGTGTCAGATTATTTATGCTCTGATTCTAATTATGTTTCAAGGAAAAATGGGATATAATGACAAGAAAATGGAGAGATAATTCGTTAGTCCAGCTCGTTCGGCTTTTCCTCATTGATGAGGTAAAAATCTAAGTTTGATATTTTTAGACATTAAATTGTTCTGCTGATTGTTTTGGGACTTGAATTAATTAAGAAGGCCCTTACCAAAATAAGTCTGGACACTTTGTGTGTAAAAAAAAATTACTCACATAGACGTTTAACACTTGAAATTACAGTGGTAAATGTGACCTTTTATTCTAGATACATGTTGTGAAAGATGAATGCCGTGGTGCAACCCTTGAAGTTGTAGTTAGCAGAATGAAAACATGTCAGTCAGCTACCTTGCGTGTATCACGCCAATCCGATATTGATGCCACATTGAGATTTGTAGCAGTATCCGCAACAATTCCTAATATTGAAGATGTAAGTCTAGTTGATAAAATGTAATATACTATGGTAAAAATAGTAACATTTTGCAGAAAGTTCATGAATATTACTTAAGTTTATTTTTGCATTTTTTATTTTCCTTTCTAAGATAGCAGAATGGCTATCAGATAGAAAAGGACCCGCTGTTTTCATGAAGATGGATGAAAGCTATCGTCCAGTAAAACTACGCAAAGTTGTTCTTGGATTTCCTTTCTCCAATGCTCAAAGTGAATTCAGATTTGACTTGTCTCTTAATTACAAAACAGCTAGTATTATACAAACATACTCCGAACAGAAACCTACATTGGTGGTATTTGTCTTTTTAATTCTATTTCTGGGCTTAAATCTTTCACCGGTAAACTTGTAATTCTGTTTATCAACGGTAATTTTCTATTTTGCAGTTCTGTGCTACAAGAAAAGGTGTGCAACAGGCTGCATCTATACTTGCAAAAGATGCCAAATTTGTCATGAGTATAGAACATAAACAAAGGTAATTCTAAAAATATTTTCTCCTGAACTGTCTTAAGACAAAATTAATTTGAAAGTGAAAAAAACAAATAAAAACAATAATCTTTATACACAACATCACTGTTCTTTTTAAAAAATCAACAGATTGCAAAAATATTCAAACTCAATCAAAGAGTCCAAACTTAGAGGTTCGTATTTATTTTGGTTATGTTTTAAAAAGAGAAATTAATTAAGTCCAATGTTTCTACCAAAATTAAAATATATATATGAATTTTAATAGATTTGTTACTGTATGGAGTGGGTTATCATCATGCTGGTGTCGATCTGTCTGACAGAAAATGCACTGAAGCTGCCTTCACTGCAGGAGACTTACCAGTACTTTGTGAGTACAGTTTCTCATTCCATCTTTAGACTATCTTTAGATTTTTTTCTTGATCAAGTTTGATTTAAATTGATGTACCGCACTGCTACTTGTTCAACCTGCACATACTAAAAAGAATTGCCATTTCTCTTGAGGAAAAATCAACTGGGACAGTGTACAATTAAGAATATTAATCAAGTGGCTGGTCACATGATCATTGCTCTGTTGTGTTACCTATTTCAGCTGATGGCTCATCATAGGCAACAAACCTATACCTAGTGTGTCTCATACCAGACTCTCCATCATGGGTTTTATTTGTTTACTAGTTAGTTACTTTAAATGATCTCTTTCAGACCTTAGGCATGGAGAGGGAATTTTATGTTTTGATGTTTTTTGATTCTTTACTAAGAAATACTTTATTTAGCTCTACAAAAGAGATATCACTTTTATGCATGTAATCATAAATATTGAAATATTATTATTAATAGCATCTTAAGACATTTATTCATCAATTCACATTGATACAACTTGTGACTAATTGTGTGAGATAACCTAAAGTTTATATTTATCAATTACAGTACAACATTTCTAGTTTTTTTTGTTTTAGTTACTACTAGCACCTTAGCTATGGGAGTCAACTTGCCAGCACACTTAGTAGTCATTAAATCCACAATGCATTATGCAGCAGGAATGTTTCAGGAATACAGTGAAACTGATATACTACAAATGATTGGACGAGCTGGACGACCTCAGGTATACTATGACATTATCCATGAATACTTTTATTTCATGTTGTCTCCATTAGTTTATATTTATCCCACTAGTTAGGTCTTCCTTGCGTCACAAGTTTTCTAGATAAGAAAGTGAGCAAATGCAATTCTGTAACATTGTTAGAGCAAGTTAGAGCAGAATTCTGTAATATTTCTAGCACATTCATTTTTGTGATCTATCTGTCATTAGTTCATATCAACTTGCTTCTAACCAACACTTGTAATACACACAATAGAGTAGTTTGCTCATGTCCATCGATATATGAAGAATACTTCAAATACAAAAGTTCTTATAGTTAGTATGTAATGTCATATTTAGTTGCAATTTCTTCCAGTTTGATACAACAGCCACAGCAGTTATCATGACACGGAACCAGACAAAGGACTTGTACACTCAGATGATAAGTGGAGCACAAACCATAGAGAGCAGGTATAAAGATAGATATAACTGATTGGCATGAGTATTTTCCACAAATTTTACCAGAAGAATTAAATAATAAATGATTGAGAATATTAAGAACTCACATTTTCTTTTTTTGGTAGTTTGCACAAGCATCTTGTGGAACATTTGAATGCAGAAATAGTGCTGCACACAATTACCGACGTCAGTGTAGCTTTGGAGTGGATACGATCCACATTTCTTTACATAAGAGCTCTCAAAAACCCAAATCACTATGGTAAGATTCAGATTGTTGCTCATTGTTACAATGTTCTTTGATTTCTATGACTTCAGTATCCATGCTTTAAATGAGTATTGTTCCATAATCAAGTCTTTAATCCAGAATCAAAAAAACTGTTTCAGGCTGCGTATTGTAATTAAAAAACAAACTTTGTATGTTTTAACACTTGATTTATATTGAAACAGTGAATCATAGGTTTGAACCACTGAGAATGCTCATAAGCAGATCCCAGATTGACAAGAAAGAAATGTTTTATTCTATTTATTTAAAAATTGCCACCTGTATTTTTCTTTTGTGGTGTATATTATTCCTTTTCCATGAGGATAAGGAGGCATCCTATTTTTACATATCTGTTGAATTAGCAGAGTTTATTCATTCTGATTTTTTCAAGTTTTCTAGGGAGCAACTAGCCTCAGTTTGACACTTTCATTGGATGGTCCAACTGAATTCAGGATTGCATGGTGCGGGGAATGTCACATCCTGCACATTTTTGGCCAATCAGACTGGCACAATAATAACACATTCTCAGATTGTATTTACTACTTTTAAGATTTGAGTTTTAACAGGCATTAAATGGGCATTAAACCCAATCTACCCAATATATTTGGGTATTTTTAAAATCAACAAAGATTGTGGTGATTTAGGACATGATTTTCATATTTTGTTTTCCAAGATTTTGCTACTGGAATCAATAGAGCTGGAATTGAAGCAAAATTGCAAGGTACTGCATCCTATTTTTACCTGTGAAAACATTCTCCTGGTTTTAATGGACATATTAATATTTTTCAACAATCAACACAAGGGCAGGAGTTAAAAGCCATTCCCTGCTTCCATCGATTGACGAATTGTAAAATAAAAAAAAGGAAAGGGTATACAATACATTCGGATGTCTGCCTAGTCAGTATCGGGGTCCTCATATTTAAATTGCATAGGTAAACGTGGGGAGCGCTTAAACATGATGTAATATTGGATTGATGTTGCCTCTAGGCATTCTTATTGTCACTGTTGGGCTGAGGTAGCATATGATAATGAAAAAGTACATTTTGATGCTAGTATATATGTTACATTAATGGAGATTTGCCAGATGTTACCCCTTGTAGAATGATGTGGAAATACTGCACTAAATGTTAATATATTTGCGTTGTGTCTTTGTGCACTCAATTTTTTTGGAGGATCAGCTCTATTTAATAGAGCTCTATTTAGTTTGGGTAAGGAACAGCACAATAACATGTTTCTTAGAAAGTTTCAAATATTTCATAACTGTCCAGATGAATTTAACTGTTATTGTGAGTAAAAGCTGTCTCATTATTGATGCAGAATTGTGCCTGAAGAATTTGCATGCATTGTCTTCCATTGGTTTGATAAAGATGGATGAAGAAATCAATTTCAAGCCTACAGGTGAAATTGCATTTCTCTAATTACTTGCAAGTTTTTCTTTTTTTTAAACAATTGTCAAAGTAGGCCCCAATTCTGGCTAATGTACTGTAATAATTGTTTTCCTTCTGTTATATTACTTTTACAGAAATTGGAAAGTTGATGGCGCGATATTGTATTGCTTTTGATACAATGAAGCTTTTTCAAATGTTCACTGGAAATGAAACCTTAGCTGAAATGGTAATTTTTTAATAAGCAGAAAATAAAGTCTTAGGTGAATAAACCAACCATTTCAGGTTTCATAGTACTATATTACTATATAGTGTTATATTTTACAAAAAAAAGTTTTATCTTCCAGATGTTAATTGATAATACTGTGGATTTCACCTATTTCATATTGGTATTTCAAAAGTCCAGCATTCAATTTTTATTTTTATCTCCAGTTTGGAAACAATTTTACTGACATATATTTTGTATGGTAGGTCACACTGATTTCTAAATGCAAGGAATTTACAGATGTTCAGCTGAGAGTCAATGAAAAAAAGACTCTTAATACACTAAACAAAGACAAGAACCGAACTACCATTAGGTATGTGTAATTCCTTTAAGATACTTGACTCAAATGGTCATTACTTTTACATGAGAAAAGCAAGTCTAAGAACTCACAAATAACTGTAATTGTGCATAGTGTCATTTGTGATGATATACTATAATCGCCAAAATCTTAGGCAAGTTTTCTTACTCCACACACCTTACCTAGCAGTAAGTAAGAACCCGCTTGTTGTAATCCCTTCAAAAATACAATAAATAAGTAATAATGATGTGGTCACTCAATCCAACACGCTGTGAGACACTTGTACACAATTGGCTGCCACATTTCGCCCACAAAACACACAGTCATTACACTTTACAATATATCCTGTGAAGCGCCTTGTGACGTCTCAATGACATGATATGGAGCTATATCAAATGCAAGGATTATTATACATTTTTTATAATCTGTTATACTTGTTTCTCAGATGACATTTTCTATATATACTTTTATCTGCATTGTTGAAAACTGGTTATAACACAAATAAAATGAATAATGAAAAGATATCGAGAGCTTAATTTATGACATAAAAGAGTTATCATAGTTACATTTGCTGGTGAGAATACACTGTAATACAATTCAAAAGAGACTTATGATTATGACCTATAGTTTATTTCCTACATTTAAGTTTGTAAACAATTCAAATATTTTTAGAAAAATCCATCAGATTATTATAGGAAAAACATCATACAATATTCCTTTTGATAAATATAACCTTTCATAGTTAAATCTCTCTGCTCCAAAATTGCATTGATCTTTTTATTTTCTTCCTTTAATACAGGTTTCCAATGGAAGGGAAGATTCGAACAAATGAAATGAAAGTGAATTGGTACAAAAAAGACAATTTTGATATTCTTAATATCTTATCAATCAGCAGAGAATAATTCCTCATATCTGTTGAACAAATGTTTAAGTTCTTTGTACAGCTGAACCCCATTATAAATCCATTTGCGACAATGGAGTTCACTTGTAACATACGGACCCCAACACTTGCTCACAGGAATTCTTCTTTTCCATCTATTTTAAATTTTTTCCTTCATTTTGTAATCATAAACTAAGAAAAAGGCTGACTTTGGGTCATCAGATCACCCATAATGTCACTTCCTGCATTTTTGGATGGGCAGCGCACACGAAGTTACAATATTGGTGACCTGATTCCCCAGAAGTCGGCCATTTTTTTAACCGTGCAAAAGCTGACGCGCACTACAGTGAACGTGGAAGTGGTAATCAGTGATTTGCGTCCCATAATAGCACTGGTTGAGATTTTATGGACCCCCAACCATCATGTTATAACAGGGCCCCACTGCATGTAGTTCAAAAATATGTGCTGAATTGTATCAATTCAACTGTCATGTGTTTTTTAAAAAAAGCTTTTCATTTTAAATATAATGTGGTATTTCATTACAGTCTAATTCAGGCCCAATTAGGATGCATTTCAATACAAGATTTTGCATTAACTCAAGACACAGGCAAGATATTCAGAAATGGTCTGAGAGTCACCAAATGTAAGCAAATTTGCACTTGTTTTCATTTAGTATTATTATATTTAATTTGTTTTTAAGACCTCTGATTACCATATTAGATGAATAATTATGAAACATTTAAATATTGATTGTAGCTTAGAACTAAATATAAAGATTTTATTGTAATTAAATATTAATAATAATGTGAGGCATTGCTATCTACAATATTTTTTTAAAAGAATAACTTTTAAAATATGTATATTCTTTCCAGTGAAAAATATTTAGTGGCTAAATACTTTTGAATAACTATAAATTAAATATTTTGTAATCGTAGCTAGTTTCTTTTTCTTTATTTCCTTGACAGTTGCTTCAGTTTTCAAGGTAAATGAGAGAGCAGGAACATTTATTTAGTATTTTTTTCATTCATTATTTTGTACACATATTTAATTAATAGGTCTATCTGAAGTGCTTGAACAACAAGAAAAATGCTTTTCAATATTGTTGAATGCGCTGATTCTAAATAAATGTTTTAGAGCTAAACTTTGGGAGAACTCTACATATGCGTCCAGACAACTTGAAAAAATTGGTAAGTAGTTAGTTTATACTAGTACCTTGTAGCATTCTTTGAAGGGATCTATTATGCACATTGTGTCTAAGCTTCTGTGTTGTCTCTAAGAGACTGATTCACCGATTTTATTTTTTAAATAGGCATTATAGTAAAATTTAAGCATGAAAAATAACTTTCTGTGCCTGTTTTTCATCGCTTCCCTGCTCAGTCCTTTGTGAAATGTTAACATAAAGCAATTCTAAAATGTGTTAACAAATGTTTAAATATGATGGAACGAGTAATAATTGTCAACCCATTTACAGGTGCTACTATGTCAAGTGCCATGGTTCATGCAGGACTTACTACATTCCAAAAGATAGAAGATACAAATGCAAGAGAACTAGAGCTGGTAATTCTGGGTCAATTTTTTGTGATATTAATTGCATCATAGTGATTGAACAATAAATAAATTGCTATTGATGCTGGGTGGCACAATCCATTGTCATAATGATCCTTTCAGATCTGGGTTTGACATTCACCAACATAATAATCCTTACATTTGATAACCTAAAAGAACAGATGAAGATTAATTTTCTTTAAAGGTAAATAACAGTATCAAATGAAATTAATTTGAACAGCTTATATCCTATTCCACACATTCTAGAACTATCCAGAATTTAACACTCATTCACATCAGCCTCATGGTCACATTCTGGAAATGAATTGCCATTTGTGGTGTACTGCATTTTCATTCCAATTGCCAGAATAGAATTGCAATTGTAAGAGACATTATGCTGAGTTGTACGGCTTCCATATTCCTTTCCTTCAGGTTATTACATTTAAAATAAATTAATTTGAGCATTTCCCTTTATCACAAAAATAGACCAAATTAATATCAATCCATATTTCAAGAATGGAGCGAATTTTATTCTCTGAACAGATTACTATGTTTTAGAACCTTCATTAACCTTTGTGTGCTATGAACTTATTACTCAAGTCAGGAGTAATATTTCTCTTGAATTGTTAGTGAGTACAATCCTTTAGCAACCTTATTCCTGCTTCAACACTTAAGCATATCAGATTGACTTAGTACATCTGGATTGATCTATGTTAATTGTTGTAATAAATGTTTGACATTTATAAATACACAAAAACATCATTTATAGATTGTGAACAGACACCCTCCTTTTGGAAACCAGATAAAAGAAGCGATTATTCATCTCCCAAAGTATGAACTCAATGTGGAACAGGTGATCTAATTTTTCAAACTTTTTATGTTGTTAAAGGGTCAGTTTCATACTCGCACTGATGAGCATTTCTTTGAGCATACTTGTGAGACATGTGTGACTCATTAGCATTTGTATATTTAGTAAACATTGTATTTATTATATACAAATTTAATTTCAGGTTATTCAGTAGTAATAGAATAATTCATTACTAGAAATTAATTATTAGATAGCACCTATGATATAAACAATATGGATGTGAATTAATACTAGGTTTAATGCAGAATTTATTAATTTTGGAATATTTTGCTTTTGAAGATCGCAAGATACCATGCTTCTGTGTCAGAAATCCTAGTTACAGTCAATTTAACAAATTATGAACAACTTCAGAAAAGGAGAACAGCACCTGACAATCACTTCACTTCATTAATCATAGGAGATGCAGACAATAAAGTTGTTTTCAAACAGAAAATCACGTAAGTATCTAAACTATATCAGGTCACCTTTCATGTAGTATCATCTGGTTGAAAGCAAGGAAAATTACAAGATGTTTGGGTATAAATAGACACCACCATTTTTTGAGAAGAGTAGCACCTATAACCTAAACAATGTTATGGTAGAGGTAGACAATAAAAAGCTTATTGCTTAAATAACATAGTAGTTATTTTGACAGTGGATGGAACACATGAAAGGGAGGCTTGAATTATAACATTTTACTTTTAATCAGGGATTCGCTTTTGCTGAAATCAGGAAAATATACAAAGAAGATTGAAGTAAGAAGAGCCCATAAAGGAGAAGAACTAAGCATTAAGCTTATCAGCTCTGACTATGGTAATTTATGACTCTGTACAAAATACATAGTCACTTTACAGTAAATCATATGAAGTCCTCCCCATGTGAAAAATGCTGTATCAAATCTAGAATCATTTTATTAGTAGTACTTCATTTAGTTCTCAGTTTCTACCACATACTATGGATACCAACTATGAAAAATTATTCCCTTTGAAAGACATTTGAGCCAGAGCCTACTGCGATTTTCCCATCCTGCATCTAGAAAATTGGCTCTTCATATATCACTTTGTGTTCTTTTTCGGTCGTAATAAACATTCATTGTCCACTACATGATAGGTAAATATATGAAGAAGATGTTTCTTTCTTTTCTTTCAAGAGGGCAAAATATCTGTAATTTCCCTTTGAATTTCTGGAATGTTTCCCAGTAATTTTGGTGGATTTGTCTATTTCGTCCAAATTGTAACCCTAATTTAGGCACTCCCAGGTCTTTTGTCAATGATAGAAAAAAGTATCTCTTCATGAGGGGAAACTAATCATTATATTCTATAATGAAATCAAAACAAAAAAAAACTATGGTTTGTTAAAATATGTGTAGATTTATTAAATTTCTATTTGATGGTTTATTTTATATCTAGTTGGTCTTGACATTCAGCAGACATATATAGCCTTTTACTCAGGACCAAAAAGGTTTGGAACTCACCATATTTATGAAAAACATGATATAGAACGTACACAATCAGCAAAACAAAAGCACACAGCAACTCCAACAACAAGGCCCTCTGTTAATGAGACTAAAGGTACCTCTTGAATTATTTCCTGTAAAAAAAAGTTTGAATTATTAATAGCTATTATATAATTTACAGTACTTTGTGTTTACAAAGAATGATCACATGGAAAACGATGAATCATGTGGTATATTAAAGAATCATTGTCGGCTACATATGTGTATGTATTTTACTGTAAAGAAAGGAACATTTGGAAGACTTGTAAATCACAATCTACTACAAAGGGACCTCAAGTACATGATAAGTTAAACTATCCCATAATAATGTCTCCTTTCTTGTCTCTATTTCATCTTTTAAAATACAGGATTATCCAGAGAAAGTACCTGTCCAGAACCTGTAAAACGACTGTGTAATCATTTTTGCAAGAATAAAGATACATGTGGTCATGAGTGTTGTAAGTGCTAATGAATGGGATTTGATAGAGGTTTATTTAGATATTTAATGTAATGAAAATGTTTCAGTATATAGCTATATTTGTGTTCTTCATAATAATAATACTTGCATTTGCATTTTAGATGTTTCAAAGCACTTCACAGATAATACTGTAAAGTGAATTGACTGTGGAGTCCTGTAGCTCAGTGGTTAGAGCATTCGCCTTGCAAGCAAGACACCTGGGTTCAATTCCAGGCAGGGTGAAACCTTGGGCAAGTTTCCTTACTCCACACGCCTAATAATAATCCCTCCAAAAAAACAAAACAATGATAAATTAGTCATTTTCAATCCACAACTGTTTGTGGGACACTGCTGTGCGCAATTGGCTGCTGTGTTTCACCCACAAATAAACGGTCAATTCACTTTACAGCATATTCTGTGAAGCGTTTTGAGACATCTAGAAGACTTGAAAAGCGCTATATCAAATGCAAGGATTATATATTCATGGGCGAATCTTAGAGAGCTGTTTACAATGTTGGCTGGTTAAATAAATACCTTAAATTAAGAAAAAAATTGGGTTCAGGCCGACAAAAGCACTAATAAATTGAGTACCAGATTATGAAATTATTATCAGTCTGCTAAGGGACTGAGCTGGATGACTCAAATATTCTACAAAGTTTTAACGTGAAACTGCAACCTCCCCAGAATGCCACTTTCAGAGGTCATACTTCTAAAAAAACAGATTACTGCATCACAAGCTCATAAGATTCATCTGAATGAAGAAGGCCCTTCAGCCCATCCAACTTCATTCCTGCAGTACACCTACTCTACTGTCCCCCATCACTGCATAAGCTGCTTTTTAAATTAGTCTAAGTGTCCTGGCATTTACCACTTTTACTGGCAATTTGTTCCTGTCATTGGTTACTCTGCATCAAGAAAACTTTCCTGATATCTGTCCTGAACTTGACTTTTACAACTCTAAACTTATGTCCTCTTGATCTACTGTCGTGCTGCATTCTAAAGTGTTGATCTGGGTTTACCTTTTCAATCCCATTTAAAATGTACACTGCTGAGGTCCCCTCTGAGTCACCCTCTCTCAAGACTGATGAACCTGAGCTGTCTAGTTGTTGCTCAGAGCTCATTCCTTTAGCACTGGGGATCATCCTCATTGCAGTGCATTGCCTCAAGGCCTGAACAGCCCTCTTATGTTGTGGTGACCATAACTATGCAGTATTCAAGGTGCAGTCTGAGCAGAGAATTACAGCCTGAGTCTGGGATCTAATCTCTTCTGATTTAGCAAGATAAATCTAACTCAGCACAGGGTACTAAATATATGTACTGTATTATTAGTTGTTCTCTTAAGTTTTTTTTCTAATGTGAGATATCTCCTGTAGGTAAATTTGGTGTGACAGTTGCACCCAGTTCTGCTACCCGTACAACAAAAATGATCTCTTACCTCAGTGATCTTAAAAGCAGAAATGAAACTTTCTCAGCTCCATTAGTCAAACGATTAAAGGTATTCTTTCTAGGCTGTAGTAAAATATCATAAACAGTATTTTATATTTTTAAAGAATTAAACCTAACTAATTAAAAGATTGCATTTTGTCTTTTTTTCTAATAGATGCAGACGTTCAATGAAGCACAAGATATAAACCTTCAACAATTTGCATACACACAAAAAACTCCATTGTCAACATTACCTAGGTAATAATAATAATAATCCTTGCATTTGATATAATTTATGGTAAATGTAAGGTAATTATTTGCATTTATAGTCAGTATTATAAATGCAACTACGGTCTTCCTCCCCCCTACCTCTTCGACCTCATAAACCCATATCAGCCTGTCCGCTCCCTCCGCCCAGCAGACACCAGCCTGCTTCAGGTCCCCCACACTTCCCGCCCCAACATTGGCAATCGGGTATTCAGCATCCCTGCCCCCAAACTATGGAACTGTATCCCGCAATCTCTACCTCATCCCCTCTCTTGCCTCCTTCAAGTCCTGTCCGAAGACCTTCCTCTTCGACCATGCCTTCAACCCTCCTCCCCTTCTGACCCCAACTCCCAGCTCAGGTCCAAAACCCCTGATTATCCAGTGCCCTGGGGCATGAAGGGTGCTATACAAGTGTAAATTGCTGTATTTGATGTTCCTTTTATTGTATATTTTTTAAGGACAAAACCTAGTCCACCGGCTAAAGCATGCAAGAGGAATCAATTTGACATCAAAGCTCACCAACAGGAAGAATATAACCAAGGTGGGTTTATAGATAATGGGAAACAATTTACATACTGATGGGGCGAGAATTATCCCAGTGCAAACACATTCATAGTTAGCAATGTCAATTTGCTATGACCAAGTGTAGGTGATTATATCAGTAGTAACATTTTAAATAGAGGTTGTTGCAAGTGAATTGAGAAATAACTTAATTACTGAGAAATTAATTCTGTGTCCCATCTATGCTACATTTTGTTTAGTGGAGAGTAGGAGAGTCTGCTGTATGTAGATATTTCCAAAGTTATAGATTATTTGCAGAGTTTCATTTTTAATTATGGGTAAATAAGTTTTAATGAAATATCAATGAAGAAATCACAACTAACAAGGAGAAAACAAAAACGATAGCCCTATACATATTACTGGGGAAAACTCCACCACAATAAAGAAATCTTAACTAGCAATTCTTTTTTATTTTCTATATAGTAATAGCATTTTATTTATTTGACTTCTTAATTGATAAATATGCTTTCTGTGTGTACTATTAGAACTATTGTTTTTATACATATTCATTTAAACAAGAGTTGTACAAGGTTTGCAAGTTTTCTTGAATTAACTAACACTACACGTTCCAGGATACAATTCACATTACATGGTACTAGCTGATATTTACGAATTGAAGTACTTTTAGACGGTGTTATTTATTAAGAAGTGCTTTCAGATTAAGTACAAAAAGCAGAGCAAGCATTCAATCGCAATGAAATGTGTCACTCTGAGGCATTTTATAGCAGCAGAGTAGTAGTATTAGAAGTTTGGGAGCTTACAGGCTGTTCACTGTTTTGCCTGGAGAATGGTGTGCATAATAAGGGCATTTTTTTTTAATTCTTGGTAGAAAAACAGTATTTTAATTGTTAACATTTTTCATTATGAAAACATTCTACAGCTTTATCCCAACACAATTCATCTGTCATTCCATGGTGTCAAGATACACATGATTCTTTCAACTGCAACTCAACTGATGCAAATGAGAGTGGCTATTGGTCGACTGAAGGGACGAATGTGAATTTTGAACTAGGAGATGATGTGTGGGATGATTTTGACGATGAAAAGCTTCTACGTGCTAGCAGTTTTGTTGGTGAAGAGGAAACCAGTTTTAAATCTGAAACAGGTATTATTACAACAAAGATACGGGTCGCGGAATTTTGTATGAGTTTGACCTTGTGGGTGGTGGAACCAGTTTGTTACAGACCATATATGAACTTGTATTGCTGCAGAAAAGATTGCCACATATTTCTTGTGTCTAAATCAGCCTCAGATTTACTAATGTTATTTAAAGTGAGAAATTTACCTTTTAAAATATATTGTACTTTATATTGTATTATATTATTTGAGTGGTGATACCTTGCAATTATGTTTGAAGGTACACATTAGTGATGAAACTTCAGAATGACACTGAACTAATTTTTCCTTGAAGTAGTGAATCGCTGGCATCCTAAATCTAATTTAAAAAATGATGTAAATCTGTTGATCAAATGTTCTCTATTTTGCTTTATTTAAATAGGTTCTTTAAATGAGAAATATCAAGTCTTAACAGAGTTCAACATATTGCCTAAAGGTTCTTTAGATATTTTTCAGACCCAAATGATTAATAACAAATCCAAAGGGTAAGTTTTACAAAATAATACTGCTGATTACTCTAGATGAACATATCAATAATTATCAATAGTTTCATGTGTATCATTTAAATAAAAAAAACACAGAACTAAGTGTATTTACATTTATATACTTAAATAAACTAAATTCCATTTTTTGTTTTGGATGTAGCTACTATGAATATATTATTCATGTTTTTCTATCATTGTAAATGTTAACATGGATTTAAGTGCATCTAAGAAACTGAGTGGATTGTGGATTAGGATACTGTCCTTTCAGCCTTTGGTAGCTGGACTCAAATACTGCCTTGTTTGATATATTGAAAATCTCTGCAAGCTTCAAGGGGGAAGTGAAAATCTGTATGGGTAATCATCACAATTGAAAATCAAAGAAAAATTGGAGAAGAATTAAGAAGCACAGTCCAGTAAAGGGTTAAAACTAGAACATTTAAGTAAAAATAAATCTTTCATGCAGTTTAATACTTCTGTTATACATAATGCATATTTTAATACAATTTGTCATTGATTTCATAGTGATATACATCTACCAAGAATGGAACAACAATGCTTGAATTCTAGATTACCTTTAAACTCATCAGTTAAAGAAACAGTAAGTTGTGACAAGAAGATTAATGAAATGCAACAGACTACAAACAAGGAATTTCCTTCAGTGTCCAAAGGATGTAGATATGAATCCTAGAATTATTTGTCACTGTTCTAATGTATATAATGCTGAATGGGATAGAGAAAGCAAATCGAAAACAGAACTTTCAGATATACAAAAGGACACAAGTTCATTGTTGTAAAGAACAATTTAAGACTGTCACCAGGAAATATTTCATTACACAAAGGGATTAAATAATAAATATCTGGAACAAAAAGGTGGTATTTTTTAATCAAAAACGAGTGATTCCTTTAACTTTTATTAAATAAACACATTAAATGTAATACAGTATATGCTGTGTATCAAGACTCCACAAATAGATTTAGAGGTAAAAACAGTTTTAAAAAGGTTATATAATTACATAAATTGTCTAACCATTTATGAAGAATGTTTAACATTGTATTACTAAAAATGTTTAACTTTATACTGCAGCCCACTTTCCTTGAAACTATTGATCACACAAGACGTGTGAACAGCTCAGAAGAAGTATCGACTTCTACATCCAGCCACCTAAAGTCATTGAATGTTACCAAAGGCAATGGACCATTAAATTGTTTCTACCAGTATAATACCAACACTGAAACAGGATCCAGGTGGGACCTTAGTATATCATTAAAATAAACATTTTAGGATGGAAATTAGTAAATTAATTAAACAATGCACCTGAAGAAGTCACTTACAAAATTTTGATTATATTATTTTGCATTTGACTCTTTTGTCTATTTCAGATGTCATTCAGAAGAAGAATGTAACGCTTTCATTGGCATTTTTGATGGCATATTTTAGAATATCATTCACTTGATGAAACTACAACCTTTGGAACAACAAATATGTTTAGAGTGTTATATGGCAGAGGATTGTAATTGTTTACCCTTTTCCAGAAAACAGGGATTAACCTTTGCTAATTGCTAAATTAAGTTTATACTCACAATGTTACAAAAGTAGAAAATTCCATTATGAATACCTATTGAAAGGTTCTCCATTTTATTGGTAAATGTAGATTAGTTTCCAATACTAAAGTCAGAACAAATCTTAAAGCAGTCTGTTATATTTTAAACACATAAAATATTGTTTGCTTGATTTTTAATGTGATTGTAACAAATCAATATTTTGTCTGGTGTTCAAAATAAATCTTTCATTTTCTGAGTTGAAAAGATGAGTAATATAATTTACTAAACAATTGTTTTGTTATGGTGAAAGAACAACTTCAGTCAGGTGGTGTGAAGGAACCATTTATTTACAGAGTAACTAATGGGTTGTCAGCAGCAGCTAATGGGAACAACAAACATAGCGCCCTCCGTGGACAGCGTCTCAGAGCGCTTTACAGTAACGGATCCCGACTGAGAGGAAGGTGACCAAAGGTGCAGTCGAAAAGAAAGGTCTTCAGCAGAGACCTGAAAATGGGGAGGGAGCGAGACGAAGGGAGTGAGGAAGGGAATTCCAGAGCCTCGGGGCATAGTGGCTGATGGCCCAATGAACCAATGTGTTCCTTACAGTGTGGGAAAACCATCATATGAGTGAATCCGGAACACTGCCACATAAGACCTACTGACCAGTTTCACTTCAATCCACGACTGGCGCGCGGGACGCTGCTGTGCGCAATTGGCTGCCGAGCCCCGCCCGCAAATGTACAGTCACTTCACTCGGCCGTCTATTCGGTGAAGCGCTTTGAGACGTCTCGCAGACGTGAAAACCGCTGTATCAAGTGCAAGGATTATTATTATTATTATTATTACATTGTCATGGGTGGAGGCCCAGATTTGGGGGATTTAAGAACATCCTCCGAGTTAGAAAACGGTGTCCCAGTTTGGGAGTCGGGGAGGGGGGGGGGGGGGGGGAAGTTTTCTGCGAGAGCTTTAAATCGGGGGCCGCTCGAGAAAGGGAGTCGCTGAAGGCCGCCGCCAAGTTAGAAAAAAAAAGTGCAGCTCTCAACCGTCTCGAGGGGGGGTTTCGAGCGACGGCAATTCAGTTCCTTTTTCATAAATAACAATAACGATACGAATATTAACAACAAACCCGTTGTTTTTTTTTATTTCCCCCCTCAAGCGGGTCGGTCGGTCGGTCGGCGTCACCCTTGCCGGTCCCGCGCATGACGTCACCGCGCCGCCCACCCGCCCCGGAACCTGCATGAACTCACTCACTCAGCAGTTTCTGCTGGCGTCTGCTGTGCTCTATGCAGGTTCCGGGGCGGGGGGGGGGCGGCCGTCGCCGTCGCCCGACGTCAGTTTCGGCGGGGAGTTTGTTGGCGGGGGATGCGCGCCCTGGAGTCGTCCGGCGCCGCGGGCCCGGCCACGGCGTTCAGCTGAAGGGCTGCCCTTCACGGTAAGACTTCACGGTAAGTCTCTCTCTCTCTCTCTCTGGACGCACCGTGTTTGCCTCGAGAGATGTCGTCCGCTGTCGCTCGCGCCTTTTGAAGTGTGTGTGTGTGTTGTGTGTGTGTGGCACAAGGCCGCGGGGGGGGGGAGGGAGGGAGGGTGGGGGGTAAAGTTAGGCCATCGCCCCGACCTCGGGCCCCTCTGCGGCCGGACACTCACTTCCCCACCGCCTCTCACTCTCACTCCACTCCCGGTGCGAGAGGAGCAGAGAAACAAGACGTCTCGACAAAGTGAGGAAGAAATCAATGGTGTCCCCCGTCCCCCGTCCCCGTCCCCCACACACCTTTTTTTTTTGCGCGCGTTTTGACCCGAGCGCCCGATCTTTCCGCGAATGTTTTCAGAAGTGTGAGAAGCCGCGACGTGCGGGAATCGGGGAAAAGATCGTGTCTCCGGGTGACTCGGCGAATGTTTCTTCTCTTAAAAAAAAATGCGACAGTCCTAACTCTACTTACCGCGGGGACGGAAAAAAAACTTTGATCACTTGGGACGACGTCCTCCCTCCCACTAACTCCCACTAATAACAAGGGAGGTTCTTCCAAGGCTAATAATAATAATAATAATACTGTGCTTGTGTTTATAATAATAATAATAACCTTTGCATTTGATAGAGCGCCTTATCACGTCGTCGGGACGTCTCAAAGCGCGTCACAGAATATACCGTAAAGTGGATTGACACGAGTTTGTGGACGAAACGCAGCGGCCGATTGCGCACAGCGGTGTCCCACAAACAGTCGCGGATTGAATGACCCAATTTTTTTTTTGAACCCAGGAAAGCGATCCATGTATCGACTTACTGCTCGTTAAACAGAAGACTTAAGAGTAAGGAAACTTGCCTGAGGTTTCGCCCCGGCCGGGCGCGAACCGCTGCGCCGCAGGACTCCACAAAATACATTTAATTTAGTACCTTTCACCATCCTGCCCGCTCGCTCTGCTCAGCGGGCTCCAGCCTTCTGCCACTCTGCCCCTACCCTCTGGAACTCCATCCCGCTGTCCCTCCACCTCGCCCCCTCCCTTGCCTCCTTCAAGACCCATCTCAAGACCCTCCTCTTCAACCGTGCTTTCGATCTCCCTGCTTCCCTCCATCCTCCCCGATCCCGACCCCTCGCTCAGGTCCGAAACTCTTCTCTGTCCAGCACCTTGGGACGTCCTTCCAACGTGAAAAGCGCTATACAAATTTAATTTTGTTATTGTCATTGATTCACGTCTCAGAGTGCTTCACAGTAACCTACTGGAAAGTGTTGTGATTTTTGTAGCTGAAATTGATCATCCATAGAGGGGTGTTGTATGCATAATGACTTCCACATTTCCCTAAAAAAACAGTCACTACACCTGGAAGCAGTTACTTGTTATTAAGTGCTAAATTAAATGAAAGTATTATTACAGAAAGAATATTATCACGTTTTAGGCTGCTGCCACAATTGATATGTACATTTCACCATAACACTTACAATATATATGATGGTCCAAAAAAGAAATTGGACACATTTGACCCTGATACTGACTTCACCCCTGAATATGACAGCTTGATTGATTAACAAATAATAATAGATGCAATCTTTCCTGATTGTTTTATTAATTTACAGTGGAGTCCAGTAGGTCAGTGGTTAGAGCACTCGTCTTGCAAGCGAGAGACCTGGGTTCGATTCCCGGCAGGGCAAAACCTTGGGTAAGTTTCCTTACTCCGGACGCCTGATAATAATCCCTCAAGAAAAAAATAAGAATTTGGTCACTCAATCCATGACCGTTTGTGGGAGACTGCTATGCGCAATTGGCTTGAAGGCTTAGTTGAGGAAGGGCAGGAGGAGGCTCATGTGGAGCATAAACACCAGCATACACCAGTTGGGCAGAATGGCCTGTTTCTGTGCTGTATATTCTAATGTACTCAATTGGCTGCCGCATTTCGTCTACAAATATATAGTTAATTCACTTTACAGTATATTCTGTGAAGCGCTTTGAGATATCTAGAAGGCATGAAAAGTGCTATATCAAATGCAAGGATTATTATATTTAATTTAGACTAAGTGATCATGTGTAGTAGCATTTGGATAAAAGTCCTAACACGTTTCAAAGATGAAAATTGATAATTCAAACCATTATGTAGAATTGAGACAGTTAACATTTAATTGGCTGGGTATTCCTGCATACTTGCTGGCACGGTACTTTTCCAGATTTGACAGTTCCAGATCTGCTCCCAGATGTCCGCACCGTTAAACTTAATGGACCCATTTGGCGCAACTGGTTCCTCTGTAACAGCTTTAACCAGATCAATCCATTGCAGGAGGAGGCAGATCCCATTTGTATTAAATGGATTTGTTGCTGAAGGACAAATATACACTGTGTGGCTATGGTTTTTTTCCTATCTATCTAGGGAACTACTTTGTTTAAATCTGCTGCTTTTGTATTTTTTATATAACATCTGCACATGATATAACTGGTATCCAATGTATTTTTGTCAGGCCTCCAAAATCCTTTTGGGCTTTTCTGTGCCTTCAGATTTGATTTCATTGTTTTTAAGGAAGGAAATCGACTAGAATTCTTTCATGGATTTCTAGATTCTGATTGCTTAGATGTGCTACGGTAGGTGGGATGATCTTGTGTGAACCTGTAAAGTCTGTATGGTGCAGTAAATAGGAAAACTATTCTTCCACTTCTCAAACCTGGACTTGATTCCAGCCAAGACCAACGGGATGAACATTTTTTTTTCTGTCCACTAGCTTAATGGTGCTATGTGAAATGAGTTCTGGCTATTTAATCTGAGTCCTAGTGGTTGTGGATTCTGAGCACAAACTGCCCTAATTTAGCACTTGTTGGCAATCTCACTCAAAACAGGACCAAGTAAGGCCCTTATGGGAAATGGAAAATCTCACACTGGTGCAGCAGGAGAATTATTTTGAGACTGGAAAATGGAGGAAAAGAGCTTTATCGTGATTCTGCACCAAGAGTACTTGTGCTGTGGGAAAGTACATTTCCAAGGCTATCATTCTCTTTGACCACAGAAGTTCAACCTATTTTTTAAAAAAAGATATGACTTCACCTAACTCCACCCAAAACTGATATTTAAAAAGTTAGTTCTGGCAGATGTTTCATTGTAATGTGTTTTCAATTCATACTGTTAGGCATCATAGATTTTTTTTTAAGTATGGTTGCAGTTAAAATAGACTTGATAGGAATTTTATGGCATAACACCACTCCTTAAAACACAAATTACTAAGAGTCTAATGTAGATATCTTGATCCAAGCTTTGCCTCTCTTGGAGAGGCATCAAATGCATTTATTTGGGTTCATGCATTAAATTATCTTTAATTTTCGTAAGGTGAAGCACCACGTGGTGCTGATTTGATTGCAAATGTGCAACAATGCCCACACAAAAACCATATAACACACTTGCATTTATTATTGCGTTTTTTAAACTAGGGCGAAAGGGCAACTTTTTTATGCCTGTTAAGCCAAAAGTAGTGAATGTGTGTGTTTTAGTGATTGCTATAGTTGATTGCAGAAATATGATTGTTTCCAGATTCAGGATATTATGTAGACATTGTTTAATAGTATTCTGAAGTTTAGCCTAAATGTATTAATTCTTAGATTTTGAGAATTGCTTTAAAAAGCGGAAAAAAGGCAAATGTTGGTTCTACCGAATCAACAAGTATTGGGGGCATTAAATATTTTTACAGTATTCCATTTTTTGCACTGTCACACAAATTCACAATTTTACAATGATACAACATAGATCCCAGATGTGAATGTTGGATGGAGACAGGATTGGGCGCAGTTGTGATGCCCCTGCCAACACTCGCTGTCAGGCTCACACATGAATAAAGGCAACTTGTAATGAGGTTACTGGAGATTTCATGTTGCCTGTGGAACCATACTCTAGTGGATGGTAAAAAGATTCAAATGCTTTCAGGGGGCAAGTAAATTGAACAAAGAAAAAAATGAAGTACTAAAGCTATCAAAAAGGGAAGATTTGTTTGTCTTTAATAAAATAAAACATTGTGTTGCAAAATTCTGAGAGTTGAGAGACCTGGCAGGGTTGAAGACTATTTATTGATTGGGCCCGGCAGCCATAATATGGGCTAACAAGGATGCTGCTACGGAAGATATCTGCAAAGCAAGCAATATGATGTGTACACTTTTTCAATATTGTCACCAGGTTGGGTGGTGATATATTTGTGTGGTACATAAACACATCCTGAAGAAGGAAAAATAATTTGAGGCAAATTTGGTTAATAACATGACGACGTTTTAAAAAAACATTTTTTAAAGGAATTCCAGTCAGACACATGCCAGTTAAAATGGTCTTAAGAGATGATGTGAAATCTAAGAGGAGTGCAATTTTTTTCTTAAAATAAAAACTTCCCAAGAGTTTGATGGTTTTAAGTTATTATCCATTCTATGTGTAAGAGAACTGTAACTATAAGGGGTGACAAGTGTAATAGTTCATACATGGTTTTCTAAAAGACTAGACAAGTTGACAAGGTCTGTTTTTTTTAAAAAAAACCTCTCTGTGTATTACATTATAGTGTTCAACTAAATATTACTAGTTTACACAGACTTCTTGTGTATAGGAGTTTTAGCTTAACTGGTTTAAGAGATTTTAAAGAAAGGTTAGTTGTGTTTTGTGCCAAAAAAAGGTGGTTTTGTCATCACGTCTTGTGGTTAATCAGAGTTGCAATGGCGGAGGCTTGAAGGCGGGTAATCTGTTTTGGGTTTAGGATTGGTTGTGCTGATGGGACATTAAAAACAGTATTATTGGTGAGTGGTGGAATACTCACTGGGTTGGTTCGCACATTATTCTTTCACCTTTGGAATGTGGAGTGGAATCCAGCCCAGGCTGGTGGAATAAAAGTCTCCATTTGTTCAGTTAGAACAAAATGTATTTGGGCGGTTTCGTCTCCCCGAATTGCCGGTGGCAACCAGAAAGACAAAAAGGGAATATTGCATAAAATGCAATTCCCACAGATGCAGTAGGAGGAGCTCCGGAGTTAAAGCAGATGACAAGGCAGCAAAGAAAGATTTGCATATTGTTTATCTGCATCTGAAATATTGAATTGTAGGTAAAATTGTCCTAGCTCTCACTTCTAATGCAGGTCAGATTAAACTGTGTTTGATATTTCCAGTTGTAAACCACCTGCAAGATGTATTGGGCTGTTATCACATTTTTGATTTTGTAATTTGAACATTCATACTGTAAGGTAAACCAAATGTAAAGATAGATTATTCTGTTATTAGAAAAATATGCCTGCTGTATCTTTCAGACAGGTTAAATGACCATCATCTCACTCTGTTTACAAACTATTCTATTTGCTGTTCATTGGAAACAACAGGAAATAAAGCAGTTGATTATATTTCAGAGAGACCAGCTGCTATAGCACTGAGTTTCCAGGATAGCCAAGTTCAACTCCCAGTCTCAACTGACCACTGTATTTCAGTTTCCCTCAACGGGCCAGTTTGTCCTTCGCAGCCAAGCCATCTGTGGAAGAGTGAAATGGGTACAGAAGGATGAATTTCAGAATTGCTTGTGGCCAGAAAATTTACTTGTTGCAGGTCACAGAGAGTGATTCATGAGTTGAGTTTTGCAGTCCATAGAGAGTAACTCATGAATTGGGTTTAAGTGTAATCCCTTTTCCTCTCACCCAAGAGAATTGGTGTAGAAATTTGCTAAATTAGCCAAGTATCAAGGATAACCAGAATTTTCCATTGGGAGGTAACCTGGATGCAGTAGAGTCCATGATGCATTATGCATCATCTCTCTGATAGGACCAGATTGATGTTTGTGTTCTTTTTTGGACCTTATTTAATTTTCCTTCAATTAACCGCAATATAGAAATCGTGCCCCCAGGAAGGTACTGTACAGTACTTAAATTAATGTGCTACCAAAAGTATAGCTAAAATAAATGTGTTTTCAAATGTTTTTGTGTTGCTTCCAGACTGATTGTCTTTAAAGTAATTGGGAATGAAGAAGACATCAGTAACTAATAATAATAATAATCCTTGCATTTGATATAGCGCCTTTCACGTCCGGAGGACGTCCCAAAGCGCTTCACAGAACACACTGTAAAGTGAATTGACTGTATATTTGTGGGCGAACGCGGCAGCCAATTGTGCACAGCAATGTCCCACAAACAGTCGTAGATTGAAAATGACCAATTTATTATTGTTTTTTGTTTTGGAGGGATTATTATTAGGCTCTGTGTGGAGTAAGGAAACTTGCCCAAGGTTTCGCCCTCTGCCTGGAATTGAACTCAGGTCTCTCGCTTGCAAAGTGAGTGCTCTAACCACTGAGCTACAGGACTCCACGTCCTGGTACATTAAGCTTAATGTGCTATGAGATACTCTTAGACTATAATTCTAGTAAAGTTGAACCAATACAAAACATGTGTTCTGTCAGAGAATAAAACAGATTTCTCATTCCCAGAAACTGCTTTGCATTTACAGCAAAAAACAACTACAACCAAATTACATTTATATAGCGCCTTTCACGTTCTGAATAATCTGCAGCTAGTGGAGGGAGATGTTGGGAATCCAGTGAGCAGGGAGTTAGCGTAGTCAAGCCTGGATGTGATGAATGTAAAACCAAAAATAGAGTACTATATTGAGCTTAATGAATAAACCTTTTCCATTAAATCTGTTGTTTTACCTTTAGTTTATACTGTAAACTTTGTTTTTTCACAGAAAAATACCATGGCTTTGAAAAGCACAGTGAAAGGTAGTACGCACTCAAATGGCCAAATAAAGGACAAATCTGGTAAAGAAAATGAAGGTGGTTTAAAGCTTTCAAGTAAGTATGGTACAAAATGACACACTTCTGAGAATGTTTTTTTGTTTCAAGGATTGTGATGCTGGTGTATTTTCTGGTTATAAACTTGTTCGATGTTCTACTTAACCATGTTAAATGTATCCTTGAAATTTCCCAAGGGAGTGCTCAACCCTGTGCAGCAAATAGCCAGAAAGAGGCTATAATAAGTGGAACAACAGATTATTTTGGCAATCATAAGAATATCACAGAGCATCATGCCATGGGTTCTGTGAGCATGTTTGCAAGCCTTGCACCTCATGCCCGTGAATGAGAGCCTCTTTTGTAGCTGATCCAAAAACTGGTAGAAACTATTTCCAAGCAGAATCAGGACTCAATTATTTTTTGGGATGGGTTGAGGTGTGCAGTTTATTTTTTATAATATTTTAAGGATAGTTTGATTATGCACCTCTCTGTGCCCAAAGCTGATCTGCAAAAAGACAAAACTACTCAACAGATTAAGTTACCTGCCCTCTGCAGATTTCGACATGTTGCAACTACATTTTTCAATTTTACATTTTCCAGCGTATCAGAGAGACAAGATACTTAGGCTCATGCTAAAAGTAAATGTATACAAAGTATTTTTTCATTCCGTTTAATTTAACTGTTTATTTTAGATAGATATATGACATAGATATTTAAACTTTCTACTTCTAATGTTTTGTTAAGTGTAGCATCTGTAAAGCAATCTCATGAAGGATATATACTTAATTGATTTCACTTGTAAACTCAGAATCTGCTTTATCGTTTTGAATGTGTTTGCAGAGATTAAGATGTTTGTAGTACACTTTTGTTTAATTAACTGCACAATGAGAACCTAGAATGCAAACGGGAAGTTAAACAGATAGATAATAAATTAATGGAATGGGTTATGCAAAAAAAAACTCGCATTACAAAATACAAAGCTACCAACAACAGACCTTAGATTATTTTTGATTAAATCACCACCCCTCAATCATACCTAATACCACTTTTAATACATTGGTCGGGAGAAAAGAAATATAAAAGGAATTTGAAATGGAATTATTGGCTTTTGACCTCAAGACATTCAAAATGATCAGTTAAAGGATCATTACCTTTGTGGTGTCAAAATTGTGTATTTAGAGCACAATTTTAAAAGGAACTTTATGTTTATGTTGTGGATATCCAGGCAAAGGGTTCATTATGCAAGATTCACAGCTTGAACCTCCTCAACAAGAGTTATAATCTAAGATGTTCTTATTGACATGATTTGAGAGTTCTTGAAAAGGCCAATGTCACATCCAGGTTCAATGCATAGAAGATTAACTTCAGAAATTAGTCATGAGAATAGTGGTTGTTGTTGAAAGAATGACTGTAGTGTTGAGAGAGAGAGCCGTCCCGAAGACCTATGAAAGTTCAGTAGTTTGGAGAAACAGCAGGAGTGAGCAACCTTAATAGTTTCATGCCTGATAGCCAAAAGTGCATGACGTCTGGACTCAAAGTACCCTGTCATATAATTTGACCTGACCCAAGTTGACAAAGTGTTATCAGTTTCTGTTATTTTGTTGTATGGAATAGTGCATTCCATAACTTGAATTATTGCTCCCAAGCGTTGAGCATCAGAACCGAACCAGAAAGTTCTGGGTTCAAATCCCGGTGATGCCACACCGGGATTTGAACAAAGTGTACAATGTGTAAAAATATATTTGATTGGGGGAGGTAGAGAGAGAGGAAAGAGGAGGTGGTCACTGAGGTCTCCTTGTGATTCTGTGTGTGTGTGTGTGTGTGTGTGTGTATGTGTGTTTGCTTGCCACTGCATTTTTTAAATGATCAAAGGAATCCAATAATTTTTCTATTTTAGCGGAGATTAAAATGGATATCGACAGACTCTATGAAGCAGTACCGCAGCTCTCCAAAATGTTTTTAATTGAAGACAAAATTGGTGAAGGTGGGTTTTAATTGCAAATATTTATAAACTATAAATCGACTTGCAGTAAAGATCTTGACTTTTATGCTCTTGATGTCACTTTCTGAGATGCTGCAATGCAAACAGTCTCCTAACGTTCAGTTCCAAACAAAGCCTTTTATGGGAACTGTTTTATAGACTGGACGCATATGCTGCAAGTCTACATCAGGGTTTATTGAAGAGGAATGGAGAGTTTGAGATTTGGCAGACACAACACTTGTTTGTCAGTATGTCAGAGCAGACTAGCTGCATTTGTGTGAATAATGCTTTAACATTAATATAAATATTGAAAAATTCACATTTTATCATTTTTTTTTGACTTGACAAAATGTTTAAGTTTTCATGATGCTGACAATCCCTAATACACAGTCAATGTCAGGAACACTCTTACGGTAATATGAACCTTATACAATTAAAATGTCACAATTAAAAAAAACTTTAAAGTACTTTTTCTGTTTTCTTCCTTCTACCTCACATTGTACATTTTAGAATTGGAGATTTTGCTTTTTTAAAAATAGCATTTTGATGAACTTCTTGGGCCCTTGTATTGGTTGATCTAAAGTCAGAAGGGTGAAGATAATAATAATAATAATAATCCTTGCATTTGATATAGCGCTTTTCACGTCGGGAGGACGTCCCAAAGCGCTTCACAGAATAGACTGTAAAGTGAATTGACTGTATATTTGTGGGCGAACGCGGCAGCCAATTGCGCACAGCAATGTCCCACAAACAGTTGTAGATTGAAAATGACCAATTTATTATTGTTTTTTGTTTTGGAGGGATTATTATTAGGCTCTGTGTGGAGTAAGGAAACATGTGTATCGCTCTCCATCTCTCTTACTCTCTGTGTCTCTCTGTCTCTGAGTCTCTCAGTCTCTTTCATTCTTTCTCACAGTGTCTCTCTCTCTCTATCAGTCTCTCCATCTTTCTTTCTTTCTTTCTTTCTTTCTCTCTCTCTCCCTCTCTCTTTCTCTCTCTCTCGAAAGTACCCATTACATTGCAGTGAGTTGGGCAGACCGGTGGCAGATACAGTTAAACGGAAGTCAGTGACTGTTTGTCATATCTTGCATCCAGGTCACTCTGCGCTGTGTTTGTATGTGTCAAAACAGGGAGGGACTGCTGATGAACTACTTAGCAGTGATAGTAGAAAGAGTGTGCTCCAGAGGAGGAACTTTTCTATACTTCACTAAGAGTTAATATATTTCAAACATTCTGTTTTTGTTTAAAAAATGTGCTTTCACCACCTCAAAACTCTAATTTAATTACCTGAACATTGAGGGTTGCTCTGTGGTTTCCATTTCATTCCAGGAAGAGTTTTTGCTTTGTATTATTTTTACTGATACTGGGTAAAGATTTTAATAACATCAATAAACAGTGATAGAGAGAGAGACTTTACTGATAAATGCTATTATAGGAATATGTTATTGTTTTTGAAACTGTATACAGTATTTGATAACACAGAATAACCCAAATCCTCATCTATTACACTATCATTTCATAGCATACATTTGTTTCTTTTTAGTGCTTAAGATATTATTGTTTTTGGATTATATAACAGAAATACTGTTCTAGCAAAAGATACCTGCTCAAGCTGCGTATCGGCATTCATAGCACAGCTAGTTAATTTGGCACCAAGCTTTGTAAACTGTTCAGTTTATGGCCTCCAATATTTCTTTTTGTGTGGCATGCAAAGTATGTGATGTTGCTTTTATCCCCTGTTGTATATAATGCTGCACTGATATTTTTATGCTACGTGCTTCACTCTGAATGTCTTTTCTCTGCTGACAAATGTATAACAATATATTTCAGCAAGCTGCTCTCATTTTAGAAAACGTTTTAAGTTTCCATTTTTGCTCCTTAACAAATTATTTTAATCCTTCCTCAGGCACATTCAGTTCTGTGTATTTGGCCTCAGCTCAGTTGAAATCGGGACTGATAGAGAAGTTTGCTCTTAAACATTTAATTCCCACAAGTCATCCAGTACGAATTGCTGCCGAACTTCAATGTTTGGCAATTGCTGGGTCAGTATTAACATTTCTATTTTGTCATAACTTTGTTGAGAGTCTATTGTGTTTGTGAAAAGCCACAAAAATAATTTATTTGTCAATTCATTCTACGATTAGCAGCCAATTACCACATTCTTGGTGAATTTAATATGTAATTTCAAATAGTGATAATATGCTCTTACAAGAATGTAATCAAAGTGAAACAATTCATAACATTGGTTACATTTTAAACTCAAAAGTTTGCACTTGAGGTTTGTCTTTAGTGTTCATCTATGCTTACATTGTGTAAGAGATCATTTAATTGATATTTTCCAATTGAAAAGTGAATCTTTTAACTGCATATTTGAATGAGCTTGTTGTTGGGTTTGCTATACATTGTTTATTCATGTAAAAAAAATACATGAAGAGTGCAATGTTATAATTTCTGAGCCAAGTACTGTTTAATAACCACAGGTAACGTTTCTTGACTTGTTAACTCCTGGGAATAAAATAGTTGAATTTAATACTAATCAAAATGTTCTATTGCTATCAATATGTTCTCTAAGCAAAATTAAATAAGAGGGATTCTCTCTGCCCATCCCCCAACAGTGACTCATGTTTGCTAGGATTCCCAAATCACCTTTGTAATGTATAAACCCAATATAAACAAACTGCCATTAGGGCATTTGGCCTTGAGAGGATGGGGACAGAGATCAAAGCAGAGACTAATCCTGCTCACCTGATATACACGGTTTCTAATATTATTCACTGGATTAGGATCATGCCCTAGGGGTCTAGATGATTATTTTTTCCCCCCTTATTTTCTATAAACTGCAGACTCTGAAGCCAGTTCTAACAGTGCTGGTGCCAGAAAGTGTTTAAAACATGGAGGCAGAGGGAGCTGTTGGTTTTGTTTTTAATTTGCAATTTGTTTAAATAATTAATAAGCTCAGTAAGTATAGGTTAAGAGGTTACAATTGAGTGCAATGGAAAGATGTAACCTGTAGTGTTGTTTTTCAATCAAGTTTCCCATCCTTGATTTAAACACCAACTACACTCCTGGATTACAGGATTGAGATTTACACTGCTTGCATTACATGATGCAGTTCAGGGCTACATTTAGATCAAGCACATACTTTTCATTGATCTGAATTTATATTGTGTCTGGAACAAAGTTACCATTTCTGAGCAAGAAACCTTGAAGTGAGTTAAAACAGATGTGATAGTGAATCTGTACTTCCTCTACCTGAGACATTGTTTTTTTTAGCATTTAGTTCTCATTGCAGAAAATTATGTTGCATAAATGAGATACTGTACCTGATGCACTTTCATTTTTTAATTATTCAAATCAAATACATTCTGTATTTTTTCAAGAAATATGTAACCATACTCAAGTTTGAACTTTGGCTCATAATAAATCCCGCTCATGTCAAGCTTTACTTTATTGTTTGTCGTCTGCTACACTTGTATTAGTTCTTTACTTACTCTGTTTGAACCTATTTTTATTATTGAAAAATATTGTAATTTTTTTCTTAATTTAAATGTTTGTTGTAATTAGCATGCTTCCAATTATTGTCCTTGTGAATTATGATGTCATCCCCAAAAATGTATCATTTGACTTCTGGATAAACTAAATTGAATTGTAACCTTTGTTGATCATTTTTTGGGGGTTGCGAATGCATTTTAAATTGATTGATATATATTACATTCTAGGGGCAAGACAATGTCATGGGAGTTAAATCTTGCTTCAGGAAGGATGATCATGTGGTTATTGTCATGCCATATCTAGAGCATGTCTCCTTTTTGGTAAGATTTTTAAATTAAAATTATGTTTTACAATTGCAGTATTATGCCATTTTTCTATAGTGAGTAAATTGGTTTTATTCTGAAATATGATTTGTCATGACATCATTTGAAGAAAAATTCTTTCTTAGGATCTTTTGGGGTCTATGAGGCTGGAAGAAGTTTGCAAGTATATGTTTAATTTACTAAAAGCCTTGAGGCGTATCCATCATTTTGGCATCATTCATCGTGATATCAAGCCAAGCAATTTCCTGTACAATGGACATCTGAAAAAGTAAGAATACCTACATGCCTGTGTTATGACACAATTTGAATGCATAGTTTGGCTCTGAGGAAGATGCACATAGTTCCACTTTATTCTAGTAGTATCTGCAAGCTATACAATTGGAAATGCACATTGATAAAAGTGAATTTAGGTTTGCCTGCATACTGGCATAATCTTGAAAACAAATTGGTATTCATATCTGCATTACAATGCACTTGGGGCTTGAACACACAGCCTTCTGACTCCGAAGCGAGAGTGCTACCACTGCGCCAGGCTGACACCCAAGAATTTATTAATGCTTCACAGGGAGGAAAAGAAAGATTTGTGTTGTTGACTAATTTGTTTGTTGCTTTTCATTACATTACAGATATGCTTTAGTCGATTTTGGTCTAGCACAAGGTACACCTGATACTGAAATCAACCTCCTTAAGGTAGTAAAGACGGAGGAACAGCAAGGGAGTGGCTCAAGATGTAAACCTACCACAAGCTCTGGAAACAAGGTCTTTCACACAATAACAATCAATAAACCTCTGGCTCAACAGACAACTGGCAAACAACCCATTAAAAGACCCGGGCCCCTTTTACAACCAAAGCATGGAAAGGTATTGCTTTAATTTTCTTTCCGATATATTGTTATGGGACATCAAAGCAATTAAATGGTTTGGTTGCTGAAAGATTCAACTAAGCTACATATAATTGCTGCTATTTTGCTATTTAAAAGATAACTTTATTTGTATTGCTGGTGATTAGTGTAATAAGAATATAGTGGGAGTATTCAACTGCAATAAGAATTACAGCACTATCATCAGCATAGGTACAATAGGGTTAGGAAGACCAGTGTTGCAATTGATCTGTGATTACATCATGGTTAAGCCATTTTTTATTTTATCTTACTTTAAGTGTTGCTTTTCCAAACAAGAAAGGTGTATACAAGGTCACTCATCGCCTTAATCCTTGCCATGCTCCACGAGCTGCCTGTCTCTAAATGGATTGACAAAGTTCTCACCCTTTCATACAAATCCCTTCACTCCCAGCACTTCCTTACCTCTCTAAGCTGCTCATAACTCCACTCCTCTACCCACCACTTTCACCCAACTAGTGTAGACCTTCCATGTATCTCCCAACCCCTCCGCGTTACCATCAGTGGCTATGCTTTCAGCCACTGCCCCTGTAATCTCTGGAGCTCCCTCCTCAGTCTCTGCTTTGCCTCCTCTTCATCTATCTTGAAATCCCACCTGAAAACCTAACTCTTTATGGCTATGATCCCCTCCTCCTCCATCTTCTCTCCTCGGAGTCTAACCCCTCCCTCACTGTACAGAGCTCTTGAGACATTATCCTATGGAAGTTATTGTTGGGGAATCTTTTGTTTACCTTGAATTGAATGTTTTGTTTACCTTGATGTTTTTTTGCACTCTTAAGGTTATTAATGATTGTTTAGATTGTCTCAAGATTTTGAAACATTGACTTCAATAAGCTACAAATATGTGGTAACATTTGCTGTATGACTTTGTACACATTATGTTTGAGTACATAAACTAAGCTATATTTAAAATATTTTATAGGAAGAATATTTAAATTTGTCTACTCAACGGTCTGTATTTGGTGAAAGAAGTTTAAACGTTTGTTGTGCTGGATACTTTGAAGGCCTGGGTATAAAGGTAAGAAACCCGCAGCAAAATGTAAACATGATGCACGGTTATTAATGCACATTGATTGCCCTTTGTAATCCAGTTGACCTTTATTTCCCTTTGTAACCACAATAACTCTAAAATTGTGCAATATTTGCAAGTGATTTTACGTAATATTCCGTTGTCAAAAACAGTGTTAGACTAGTAGCAAAATGCAGGTCTGAGCAGGTCTGTACATTTTTTAGTACTACAATTCACAGATGTCATATCATCAACATCTTTCTTTTTGAAATTCAGCACAAATGGGAGATTATATCTGAGACAGTAGACTGTAGCAGTTAGGTTTTTAAGATAACATAGAGCATGTTTAACTGTAAAACCAAGTCCTTTGTGTGATTGCAAACATCAATTTGGGAAAGTATTGAGATAAAATCTGAAACAAAAACAGAAGTCACTTGGAACACTCAGCAGGTCAGGCGGCATCTATGGAGAAAGGAAAGTGAGTCAACATTTCGGGTCCACGACCCTTCGTCAGAACTGAGGCATGTTGGTAGGGAGAAGCTTTTAAGGACTGACAGAGATGGGGGAGGCAGGGCAAGAAAGACAAAGGAGAAAATGCAGTAGAGGACAGGGGATGATGAGTTAAAGAGGTGTTAATCATGCAAATCAAAGGGGAGAATTGCAGACCAGAGAGAGAAAAGAGAAAAGGTGTGTTTGGAACCCAGATGATGCCGTAATGGTCACAGAAGAGGAGGAGGGGAAGGTGAATTGTTATGGTCTAAAATTATTGAAATTGATAAAATCTAAGATGGCTGCTAATGGTAACTTTAGTTTTCAAATGACTATGCATTTTTAGTTCAGTATTTCTGTATTTCTGTAGTACCAAACAAACCCAGGAGTTTTCCGTCAAATATTCCAGCATTTGGAGAAATGCAGTTTATGCGATACATTATTTATATTTAATGAAATATTTCATGTTTCCATAAATCATACCAATGGCTACAGGCTTGAGTCTTAAGAGACCTTGGCTTCAAGGGTAACAGAATTCAATATTGTGGATACATCAAATGGTGGCAGGTGTAGGGTTTTGATAAAAAAAACAATTTATTTTGTATGTAATCTGAATCGGTGAGAGGTTTGTTTAAAGCCATTAATTTACTTACCTTGCTAGGGGCTTCTGGATTAGTAGCTATCCCCTTTCAATTGCCCTTCTATGTATATCTGATGGTAACATACTGAATAGATAAACCCTGAGGTGAAGGAGTACACGTTTTATTTGAAGATCATGTTACTTCGTTCCTGGCTGACTTTAACTAGACATGTTACTGTATCCAGATATGAAGAATATGGGAACCTACGGAGCAAAAATTTAAGCTGCCCTCAAACAGCAGTAAATGAAAAGGTGGATGGATATGTTTGACATTCTGAAGCACCTGTTCTTTTGGTGGATGGTCCCTTTCCTGGCCCTGACCCCTTTCATGGTCCTGACCACTGACTGTCCAGCCCCTTGGGACGTCCTCCTGACGTGAAAGGCGCTCTATAAATGTAATTCTGTCGTTGTTGTTGCGTCCCTTGATACTGTACCTCACTTTCAACAATAGAATCAGAATTACCATAACGTGTGGGTAAGATAATAATAATCCTTGCACTTGATATAGCGCTATCACCCGTCGAGACATCTCAAAGCATTTCACAGGATATTCTGTAACGTGGTTTGATAACCTGTTAAGTCAAGCACATTGATTTATGTTTGTCTTTTAGAAAATTTGTAATTGGTACACTGTTTCAAATGACGTTCTTTATTTTACAGCCAGGGAAATCTATGAAAACTACAGATATAGCATCGAGAAAAATAATAACGGCAAAACGTAAAATATCAACAAAGGGTACGACAAGTGGATTAGTTCGGAAACCCACCATATGCCCATCACACCTGACTTGTGACTGTTTTATGACAGACAAGGTTTGCAATGTTTGCCTCTCAAGGTATTGTACCATCAATAATGAAAGAATAATGTTCTTTGTTTTTGCTTTGCAATTAAACTAAATAACATTTGTAAGTTATTTAATTGTTTAAGAAATTGTACAGAAATTCCTTTGCAGCTATTAAGACAATTGTACAACATCATCTACAAAATTGAGCAATTCACTTTGTTCTAAGAAAAGTACATCTTGGAATAACAAATCAAGGTGGGCATGTTTGGGAATACGATCCACAGCAGTTTCCTTAAGTGTTAATTTGATCCCAGCAAATACCAGTCCTAAAGCTGTGACATGTCCACATTTAAAATTGTCTCCAGTTGCACGTTTGTCTTGCCACATAAAAGAAAATGGTTTTCTGTGCCCTGATTCCTGTCCGTTAGCCTCAGGTTTTTCTTTAAACCTGTAACAAAGCCATAAGTTTTGAACTGCTGGAAGGATACTTGAAACTTGTTAAATGTGAACCTGCAGTTGCAGTAAAACTAGTAGTGATGAAATAAATGCCTGTTATTTTTGCATACTGTTATAATGAGCAGAAATGATTGCATTTGTGTTATTCCTTTGTTTGGTGAAATGATAATGTGCAACAATGTTATCCTCATCTTCAGACGGCAGCAAGTTGCCCCAAGAGCAGGTACTCCAGGTTTCAGAGCTCCAGAAGTTCTAATGAAGTGCCCTCAACAGACTTCAGGTTAGAAAGAATTTAAAAGGTTTTTTTTTAATTACTCATTGAAAGGAGTTAAAGGAGGATATCATTTCAGGGAAAGCTTTGAATGGAAAGTATTTCTGTCCTTTATTCTCCTGGGCTCTGCAATAATTCCTGTTTAAAAAAAAATGCATTATTTCTATGGGAAGAGACCTTTGCATTTTGGAATTTTAGAAAGCAGCTTTGGAGATCGACTACATTAGGTCTCTTCATTGTTTCTCATTTATACAATGTATGTTGGTTTCATGTATGCCTGTTGGTGTTGGGAGTATCAGCATTCTTTCAATTCTTGATTCAAAGGCTAGTTTGGACACAATCAGTACTGTACATTTTCTAGACCCCAGATTTATTAAATGGATCACAGAAACCTAACCTCACCGAGTAATGCCCATAACCCTTTTCGTAACCGCCTACAATAATATATACAGGATAGGAAATCAGGAAAGTGTATCTGGATTTCCAGTACACTAACATGGAGTTGAAAAGTGCTGATTTGCACCTGCAATTTCCTTAAAACAACACATTTCCATTCATGACCAAGCTGTCAGACACAGGTGCAAGAAGACCCCAGATACTTTACCACAGGGAGGGAAATAATCAGTCTAACCTGCCATCAGGAGTAGAATTAGTGGAGGCTTGGGAACAGCTCATCTGTCTTTTCTCTTAACCAGTGGATCATCCATTCCTCGAAGGGTTCTAAAATTTGGAAATAAATTACACAAACAAACAAAATTTGATTATTTAATTCTTAATATAGTTATCCACATGTAGACCTTTGTTCATTTAAGAATGAATGCGACAATTTGTACTTTTAACACTTGACTGTTACATTAAGTTACTTAATTGGGCAGCAAAAATGCAGGATATATTAATCAAAACAGATTGAACTATATTTGATAGTACTCTTAAAAAAAGTGTAACAATTAAAGAAACTGTATATTACACTGATATAAAATTTCCTATGAAAACTTATGTGAATTGTTTGTTTGCGATGTTATCGTGAAATATTGTAACAGAAACCTCACCAGTATCAAATGTATTTACTGTTGTATACTGTTCAGCGTAAGCTTCTCAACATAGCAACATTTTGCAAACTTGTTCAAAATGGCCTCTCGTTTAAATTAACAAAATTATTTTTAATGTACATGTGGAATTAATTTTATGGAGATCTGAAATCCATTTCCTGTTTTTCAACTAAATGTTTATTGCCCAGTTTGTGGCTGTGCTGTTGACTTTTTTCAGGAATAATCAGTACAAAATGCACAGCATATGCTATTAAGAAGATTCTAGTTATAATCAGATTCTGTTACATTGTTGATAATGAGACTAAATGTTTCTGATGGGCCGATATCACTTTACAGAGCACTTTCCAAGCAAATAGTATTTTAAGTACTTTAAATCTACATCTTTGGTTGCCTCAAAATGCACTTTCTATTAATGAGTTACCAAGTAACATTGATGGTGTCAAAACAAATCCCACCATTGTATCTGGAAAAAATTCTCCTTCTTAAGTGGCTCATTACGGGGAAACTATCCGGAGGATTGAAGAGAGAAGTAAACTAACAAATCAAATGCCCAGACTGTTGCTTCAATGCTGATTCAGCAGCTTCAGTTCATATTTTTCCCCCAAGCTGTGTACAACATGTGCATAAATGTGAGTAAAGAAATGAGTAACTCATTTGATCTTTGCAGTGCAGAAAATAAGAGACAGATTCCATGCAAGATTTCCAGTGTTAGCTCTGTGGGATGAAGTCTGTCAATAATTATCCATGCCAGTGCTTAGTATATTCTTAAGTATGCTTTTGTTGTAAAATTCAACCACAAAAAAATATTTTATTTCCCTCCAGAAAACTAACCCTTTTAAGTTTTTTTTTAAAAAAAGCTGCCTGCTGCAACACTTTTTTTGAATAATGAATATGAAAGGATCAGTTGAATGTTTTATTAATTTCAGAATGTGCTTTTTACTTCACAGCAATTGACATGTGGTCTGCAGGCGTTGTCTTTCTTTCTTTGTTGAGTGCACGATATCCATTTTTCAAAGCCAGTGATGATTTAACTGCATTGACACAGATCATGACTATCCGTGGATCGAAGGAAACCCTCCAGGCTGCTAAATCCTTTGGTATAAAATGTCCTTTTTTAAAAAAAAAATGTTTAGTCATTTTCCAGCAACATTTCTGTGCTATTAAGATTGACAGTATTTTTAAACTAACTAATAAATTTCAATGGACGAGTTAGGCAAAAGTGGTGTGTTCAAACTCGCTTGCACATGCCACAGATATTTTTAAAATTCATAAAATACCTCCTAATATGTATAAAATCTAGAATTACTTAAATTGGAAACAACTTAAAATATCTATCATGTCACTGTAGAATAATTATATTTTCCAACCAACCTGCTACAAAAATATAAAAATGGCTGCATTATTTTTGAAATGGTAGACATTGATCCAAAACTCTGGTTCTTTCGCCCATTATTGGCAGCGGATCTGTATGTCTCCCACACCAGAAGTCTGTAGTTGGTAACATTGTTTTTTCTACTTGTTAAAAACAGTCCCACAGCCTCTGAGGAAATTCCTTTAAAGTTTTGTTCTGTACTTTGTGGTTTTAATTTGTAAAAACCTTGCACTATTTTCACCACAAGCGTTTTGAATGAAGCCTACAGGGATCAGATGGATCTGGTTACTCCCTAGATGCCAGCTGATGCCAACAACTCCTAGTAGATGAGTTCATTCATTTGGGCCACATTCTCACAGAGACCCTTCCTGTGTTGACATGATTGTTTTTAGCCACTCGAATCACTTATTGTTTCAAAGTTCCTTTCATCTGCAAAATGGGCAGCAAGGGCAGGGACACTTGGAGGGGAAAAAACTGGTAATTAAACTATTTAATTATTTCAGCACTGTGGACAAACTTACTCATTCAAGTGCTGCAGTGCAGGGCTGCCAAAAACCTTGACCTTTGAGTCCCTACACACTTACCATTGTTCTGAGAGGGTGTTGTTGATCAAAAAGCACTTTGTCCTGGCACATGAGAGATTAGGATTTAAAACAGGGTGATGGCTTGCAACTGAATAAAAGGCAGGGTGGACAGAATTGCTGAGAAAGTATGGTCTGGCATAAATGGGGTACAATTCATTAAACGTGTGCTTTTGCTCCGGTGCAAATAGTGCCATGGAGATAATGTAAATCATGCCATTCAGCATCCATGAATGTGTTGACCCAATACCGAGCAAGAATACAGAATAAAACCACATTAGGAGGGATATCAAGATTTCATACAAGGAGGACCAGAAGTAGTATCTCACTGAATACCTAGCTCTTTAAAGTTTTCACTCAGAAGATGGAATTCGAGTAGTTTGTTGTGGGAACATTGCTGGCTTCCTGGAATGCTTCTACTTTGAAGACTTCCATTGCCCGATTAAAGAATTCAAACTACCTCATCAATCCATAGCAATTCTATCTTGATCTGCAGGTGCTGTCAGTTCAAGAATTTTTCTGCCACTAACATTTCTAGCTCTTGATTACCTCCAGTGAGGACAGAACAGCAGAGGAATATTCACAGTGTTCTGGTTTATGAAATATGCCTTTTTATTCCTCTGGTTGTTTCTACAAGGAGCTGGATTCTGGTTCTGAGCCAATGTTAATTCATGTAAGATTACAATTATTTTATTAGCCTTTTTCTTACCACAAAAAGTTAAAGAACATGTACAGATCACTAATCTAAATCCCAGTAATATTGACCCAAACCTTTTTTGTTTAATTTTAACTTTTCTTTAAATTAATTTTTTATATTCTGTGAAGCGCTTTGAGAAGTCTCAATGGTGTGTTACGGCGCTATATCAAGTACAAGATTATTATTATGATGTATCACACCATTACATGTAAAGGATGGGATTGATAAATTTAACTTAATTTTACTTTTGTTTTCCAGGTAAAACTGTGTTGTGCAGCAAAGAGAGTCCAGCCCTGGACTTGAGGACTCTGTGTGAGAGACTCAGGGGAACAGACAGCATGAGAAAAAAGACATTCAACCAAAATATCGAAGTATTGAACTGTTCGCACGTTACTGGCAATGTGCCAGAGTCAGATTTAAAGGATGATAAAAAGAAGGAAAAGATTGATTTCACAGCAAGCGAACAAGAACCATCCCACAACCAACCAAGAAAGCTCAACCAGGGTATTCTGTGCAATTCAGATTTCAAAAGCATTGAGAGATCACCAGATACGAAGGGGTGGGATAGAGTTCCAGATCTAGCATATGACCTGCTTGATAAGCTTTTAGATCTAAACCCAGCCACAAGGATCACTGCAGAAAAAGCTTTGCAGCACCCATTCTTTGAAGGTTTATAATTCAAAGTGAGTATATTGAATGCTGCAAATCACACATGGGGAATAACATGAATATGGCTAATATAGTGAGCCAACGTTATTTAATTTAGTCAAACACGGCTGAGCATTCAAAATGTTTTACCTAAGAGAGCAAGTTGTTTTTAATACACCAACTCTTTCAGTTCGTCCATTGTGCAAATAGTGGATGATTTATATGCTCATGACCCGGTAATCATCTAACCTTTTGAGCAGCCCCTTCCAGCCATTTTGAGATTTTGTACTGTTTTTAATTAAACTTGTGCATCTTAGAAATCGTATGTACTTTTTTTAAAAAAAATTTTTTTTTTATAATCCAGTTTTATTTTCTACCCTCTAGTTGGGTCTTCCATCTAATGAATAATTCCTCAACAGGTGAGCTTATTTGCTCAATACTACCCAATCAGAGGAGGTGTACAAGAGCAGCCTGGATAGAATTGCCCTTTGTTTCTTCGCCCTCTTTCCTTCTCCCTCTGTATAAGAACTTCTGCCATGCAACATATCAGCAGCTCACCTTGTATCTCAGAGCACTGGAGCACCAATGTATTAAGGTATCCAGTTTCCTCCTTTGAAATGCTTTCTAATTTACAGATGTACACAAACAAGTACACTGATCTAAATCAGGAGGTGTAGCACAACTGCCACTCATTCATCTCTATGTTGCCAATGCTACTGCTCAGTTAGAGGCAGTTGATTTGAGTAGTATCAAACTCGTTTTCATCGGAAACTTTTTTTTTAATGTCTTGCAAATAGCAATGATGATGTATAATGCACAGACAGTACAAACTGCCTGGTGAACAGTTTAGTAGCTAGTGACAGCAGTTGTAATTTGCAGGGGAATCAAATCTGAATACAATTATACAACTATAATTCAGAACAGAACTGTGAACTCGGATCTCAGGGTTACTCTGCAAATGTTCATGAAATGACTTTTTTTATATATATATATATATATTGTTATTGTTACATTTTACACCATTTGATTTTTATATTCAATGAGGAAATTTAATTGTAAGACTATGCCTAGTAAAATTTGTATTAAATGTGTCCAGATGAAAGTGTTTTCAATTTATGTTTTCAAAACCTCAAATTGAGCTGCAGTCAGTTTCTACCAACAGCAGGAATGCTCAGTTGTACATAAAATTAGTGAATTTGACAGTAGTATATTTTGCTACCTATTTTTTCAGGAACAGTTCTGTAATTGGGATTTCAGGAAACGTTTAGAACTACAAACTTTGCACAGGATAGTAATTGTAATCCACTTTGTTTGTTTGGGGGAAAAAATGGTGCTTTACCTGAATTAACCACTGCCATTTCTGATTTGTATTTGTTGTGTGTAAAATGAGTAAATGGACTATGGGTGATGTTTCACTCTAGTTTGTACATCTTCTTGTCACTGACTGATTTACGATACTTTGTTGGGGCAGTTTTTTGTTTCAAGACCGCTGCTGTTCATTTGAAAATGGGAAATAAAAGAAAATACTGGAAATTGTTCAGTCATTCATTTTGTTCAACATCTGTTGTTTGGTGAATAAAGATCTGAACTTAAATATGTTTTGAAATGGAGTTCATATCTACAAAGATAACTGCCATTTTTCATTCATGGTTTTACCAGTGTTGGAAAATTACCCTTTAAAGTACCACTGAAACCAGTATTCTACAATATATATATATATATATATATATATTTATAGCGTATGATGTTCATTTACTTACAGCTGGTGTCTTGGTTTTTCAACCTTTCAGAAAGGTAAGTTAGCAGTGTAGTGCCTTTTGGAGCTGATGTTAATAGGAACAAAGGAATTAGGAGCAGGAGTAGGTTATTCGGCCCCTCGAGTCTGCCCTGCTATTCAATAAGATCATGGCTGATCTTCTAACCTAACTAACTCTATCTGCCGCCTTATCCCCATATCCCTTAATCCCTCTGTCCTTTAGAAACCTATCAATCTCAGTCTTGAATATAAATTGAATTTCTCTTGCAAATCAAATGTGGTCAAGCTGTTGTTGTACAGTGGGTACAGACAAAGTACATATTTGATTTTACAGTATAAAATGGAAAAATGGGTTTGCTCTCGACCATCCATAGATTTTACGGTTTGCAGCACAATAAATGGAACTTCACCCTGTATTTGGATTTTGATATGGGCTGTGGGTGAAAAAAGTTATTGCAATGATAAGAGATTTCCTGTGAACAATAATCCTTTCTTTTCAAAATTTCAAAATAGGGATTGAGTCAAACCCTGCTGAGTTACTATCAATGAGTCAGAATATTACCAGATTTAATTAGTCCCAATGCCAATAATGTCCATGCTAACTGAAGGTTCAATTATAGATCTATTATTTAATTGTTTTGAACACCCCTTTCTTCAAAGGTCACTTATGTAGAACAAAACAAGGATATTGTGGTCATAATTTACTGAAATGTAACAATATGTACAGAATATTCAACATGGCAATTCACGGCAATTCCAATCCCAAAGCACAGAAATAGACAACTCTTGATTGTCCACTTTCACTCATTTGGGGGTTATGATCTACATGATAATAATAATAATAATCCTTGCATTTGATATAGTGCTTTTCACGTCTTCTAGACGTCTCAAAGCGTTTCACAGAATAGACTGTATAAAGTGAATTGACTATATTTGTGGGCAAAATGTGGCAGCCAATTGAACACAGCAGTGTCCCTCAAACAGTCATGGATTGAAATGACCAATTTTTTTTTTTTCTTGAGGATTATTATCAGACGTGTGGAGTAAGGAAACTTGCCCAAGGTTTCACCCTGCCGGGAATCGAACCAGATCTCTCGCTTGCAAAACAAGTGCTCTAACCACTGAGCTACAGGACTCCGATCCCAATTAAGGTTTCTATACGAAATAGAGCTTCAGAACTCTCCCTTGCTGTATGCAACTGTTTAATCTACAATGTTGTCTCCTGAATAACTGCTTCTATTTTCACTGTAGAAATGTTTTCATACTCACTAAAGGTACTTTGGAAATGTAATCTTGGCATTTAACTTTCTCAATGGAGAACTAAAGGTAGTGGCTACAATGCTAAATTGAGACAGAAGGCCATAACGGGAGACAGACACATGGAGCAGATGGGAAAGAAAAAAAACAGCATTTGCTATTGGTAAGCCTTGTCTGTATTTCCGAGTAACACTATTCTTGGTAACGTACTATTGCTCAAACATTCCAAGCAACAACTTCAGACCCCCTTCCCTGGCTCAACCCCTCCCCGTTCTGATAAGTCCCACCAGGACTCAACGATATGTTGCTCAGTGCCTAAAACTGCTCTTCACAGAAAAAACTGTTTTTTTAATAGTATAGTATGATTCTGCACGTTTTGGTAGGTCATTTTGAAGCTGGTAATCATCTTCAATTTAACATTGAAATTCTTCTTCATTGATGGGGGTCAATAAGTAGTTGTGTATAATATATTAAGATGATAAATTGTCTGTGGTTTATTTATATTAACAGTACTCCCATATTTCAGGAAACATTGACACTCAGAATAATTTTAGAGAAATTACCACTTATTTAAGATATATGAAAATGTCAAGATTTTTAGGGAGGCCCTGAACACATTAAGTTTTAAAACAAATGCACATTTTTAACAAAATTGCATCATATCTAACACTGAAAACTGAAATTCATGCAAAGCTATCATTAACAACTAACTAAGAGGGTGAAAAACACATGGAGTGAAAGTTTAATGTACTAATGGTGTATGTTTCCAAATTATTCCAATATTTCCTAGTTATCACACCATGTTGGAAAAAATTAGACCAAAGTTGGAACAAAATGTTCCATTTATTATTTTTCAGCATCCATTACAATCTCATGAAAATAAAAGTTGTAACTAACAATTATTCTTGAATTTCTGCTAAAAATAGCTTGTGCTCACAGTTAATTCTCAATCTTTGACTTCTTGAGTTAATCCCGTCCAGTAATTTGGTAACTTTAACGCAACCCTGTGAGGATTATGAGGGTCTGAGGTTCAATTTAGTCTGTTATTTAATCGGGATATAATTTTGGTATGTAGTTGGTAATCAACAGCTTTCAATTTAACATAAATTAACTTTCTAGCATATGGTGGTTTTGTATCTGATCCAGTAACACTGGGGGTTCTATTTAGCATATTTTCTCCTAACAGTCTTATTTCTCAATTTTATTACTTTACTCTAGTTCACATCTTGAAAATTTGTTTTAATTATTTGCAAATGTTACATTGGTCATATTTTAGTTAACTTTGCCAAGTGGAATACTTGTCGTATTGAATTTGTATATATTCCTTGAGCCAGCTCAGTGCCTAGACTCAAGGGCATTTCATTTTTAATAATTTACAGATTCAACATTTCACGTTTTATTGGCTTACAATCCCACTGTTTTTAATGTTATTCATATGATGATTTTATATTGAAAACGAATAGCTGGAGTAAAACATATCTATAAAAATCTGTGGATCTTATTATTCCTATCACAAGTCTTGTAAACAAAGACTGTAATTTCTATACGTGAAAAGAACTGCTATCCATATGCCTTCCTTAACTGTACATAAATCTGGACTAACGTTGAGTCTGTTGAGTTCTGGGACCATTGACCAGATTTTCTATAAAGCTGAAGGGAATTCCAGCATCATTTCTGGTTATCCTCACCTGGTGAGTTAATTATGGTGTTGAGTTCCAGGCAGACTGTGAAAATAGTAATTATGCATATTGGGAATTGTAGTTATTTATTTGGACGGATTCCCACAAGAATCATATGATTCAAGAACTAAACTCTCACAGTACGGTACTTCCGTGATTAAAGTAAAGCAATTTCTAAGCATCCCCTATGTTCAATGAGTAAGTAAACCCGTGGTGTGGTCCTGGGCCCAAGTTCATTCCTGGTTTGTGCTGAATCATCCAGTTTCAACTGGGCAGCTGTGATGGTTATTAAATTAGCCTCTGTAACCCTGGGCAGGTAGTGGATATTTCAGCCTGCATTCCCACCCCTGCAGAGCTTGTTAACATACTCGTCTAGACTCACCACATAAAGACTAGCTACTTGAACAAGGAACGAGAGGCCCACTGGCACCCATAGAACTGTCCCAATGTTAGTTACTGAAAGGAAGGGAGAACATTAAGGTTGGGGAGGGAATAAGAGAAGCAATTAAATATTCTAACTAATTTGGTTCTTGGAATTAAATCCCAATCTAGAATGTAAACCTTGCTTGCCATCTGCACAGTTTTAAATACTAATATCAGTGACATAGTACGAAAGATAACACCAAATTGTTAGCTGGGAAATATAAGGATTATTATTATAAATGTTTGCGAGTTACATGTTGCAAAGGAAAAAAATATGGAGTAAGGTTTCAAATACAGTATATTATCATTAGATGTATTTTCATCACATATCTCAGTTTTAATATATCACATTTAGATTTCTGACATTTAGAGTATGACTAGGATCCCATTAAAACAAACCAATTCTGTTTCTGGACATTAAAATTATGTAAATAAACAGGGTCGACCAGTAGAATGCACAATATATCTACTGTGTGACATTGGAATGCTTAACTCGTACATTTGAAGGGCAAGTGAGTAGACGTTCTGTAGTTTATCGTCACAAGTTTGTTGCTTTGCATTCTTCTCTAATCTAAAATTACTTGTATGTCTACCACTTCTGTGATGTGGGGTGGAATTCTGTTTCCTACTTCACTTTTCAACCTTGGTGTATTCTGCACTGGGAGTCTAGGTCCTTCACCTAAGCTCTCAATTTTTTTAAAAAAATTGTTAAATATGCATATTTTAAATATCTTTGCTCTAAAGCGATTAATTACAATAACTTAGCATTTTGTTCTTCCTTGTGACGAAGTCTGGTGCTGCTGTCAATATTTGCGTCCTTTGATAATGTCCACACATTTTTTTATGAGAATTGTGAAAACAAATATTTGAAAAATATTCGTCTCCTCTGACTACATTGCTTTATACCATGTTCCCTGGTTATCATTCTCAGTACATTGAGACCCACAGCCATTGAAATTAAAAGTCTGACAAATTCACTTGATTTTGCAATATTTGGTGAAAACAGCACTCTGCTGTTTTCCGCTGTTGGTTAATGATTAAAAACTGCAGATCATCCAAAACTCTGCAGCTCGTATACTCTCGCGCACCAGGCTCCGTGATCCCATCACTACCACCCTCGCCCGACTCCACTGGCTCTCCATCCCTCAGAGGATGGAATACAAGATGCTCATCCTCACTTTCAAGGGCATCCATGGCCTTGACCCTCCTACCTCTCCGACCTGCTGACTCCCGACCAACCTGCCCACTCCCTCCATTCAGCGGGCTCTGGCCTGCTCCATATCTCCCGCCCGACCCGTCCTACCATCGGTGTCCGGGCTTTCAGCCTCTCTGCCCCCACACTCTGGAACTCCATCCCACGGTCCCTTCGCCTCACTTCCTCCCTCGCCTCCTTCAAGGCCGGCCTCAAGACTCTCCTCTTCGATGTGCCTTCAGTCGCCCTCTTACCTCTCTGCCTTCCTTCACCCCTATCCCACCTCTCCCCCATGCTCGGGTCCTGACCCCTGACTGTACAGCGCCTTGGGACGTCTTCCCAACGTGAATGGCGCTCTATAAATGTAATTTTGTTGTTGTTGTTGTACTCCCATGAAGAAAGACAATTAGTGCTATGTGTTTACACATATATCATCCAGTAGATCATTGCAATCTCATCTTTGGGCCACAAAATATAACACAGCAGTTAAAGGATGTTAAGTGTGGGCCACAAATTGGTCTCAACTCACAACCACAAGAATGCAAAGCAATTATGTCAAAATGTGCATATCTGTCCTTTATTTGCTGAATAAATCATTCCTATAGTGCAGTCTGATGTGAATAACATGTATTAGAATTGTGAATAGATCACCTATTTAAGACTCAGTAAATTATATCTTTCAACTGCAGTATATCTGCCTTTCATTGACAAAGGTGAAAATCATTAATATGATGTATTGGGGAGGGCATAGTTCTAGCTCAGTCATAGTTGCTGTGAAATAGAATATTGATTGAGCTGCTAAATTAATTATAATAAGCATTGTATTTTATTCTGTGAAAAATTATGAATCTGTTACAAAAATATTCGATGCTAATAGAATACTGGTGCATGTTAGATAAATGGTTATGTAGCTTGAGTAATTTGTATATTGTAGAGTTGTATTTTGCCAAGTGCCAGCTACCATATTGTCTTCCTAGAATAATGTTTAATAGGTGTTTTCTCTTCTATAAATTCTCATGGAATGGGGGAACTTTTACTTATAGCTGATTAATAAAATACTTCAATTGGTTTGCAATATAAATGATAAAATGTGCAAGAATTATCCACACAACTCTAGAATGTATCTATTTGTATTGCAATGTATATACTATATTTTTCCATTGTATGTAAAATGAGGCAAGATTAAAAGTTCTGTTTACCCAAACGATGCTTTCATTTTAAAAAAAGAGATATTCTGGGTAAGTATTCATAATCAGCGATAACGGGAATAGATTAATTACCCAAATTATGGAAAATTCAAATAATTCATGGGCTTTGCTCACTCGTGTTCATCACTATTGCAAAGAAAATGTGTTTCTCAGATGGTTCAAGTGTTCAGATTCCTAACCCAAGTATTCATTTGAAAGACAAATGTAGTTAAGTTAACTGCAGCCAAAAGGTATAAATTACTAAGTGAAAGAAGGATAAAGGTAACATTTCAAGTAACTTTTTAATGCGATTTATAAGGTTTTATTTCACTGCAAGTTATTATATTAAACAGTATGTCTTGACTTTGTGTTGCAATTGATTAAGTTTGGAGCTTCAATTTTTGCATAAATATTTGAAAATGGCCAAACAGAAAAGAGTTAATCTAAACAGCACTGAGCTGCAATAAATTCTGAAGGCTGAAACTCTTACCTCTCTTTCATTAAACTTTGCCATATAAGGTGAAGAACTATCTTAGCAAATGGGGTGTTTTTGCAACTTGTGGAAAATAGAGTATCTTTTTACAGAACTCCCTTTAGAGATAATTAAGGCTATTACACATATTTAACTTGGGTTTTCTACAAAGCTTTATATGACGTTAATCTTTTTTGATTTCTTGGCATCATCTGCAAAAACAAAATTGTTACAGATGTCTCTGAATTGATTGCAAAACGTTTCAAAACACACACACAGCACTGAGCCTCAGGTCCTTATAATTTCTGTTTATGAAATATCAGTAGAGCGCGTCACTGTGAAGTTATTTATCTGGTAAAACTGTGGCCAAAGTTGGCAGGCAATACTGTCTGCCAGCGCCTGGTTATCTATCATTTCCTCGTTCACTCAGTCGTGCTGTCTGTGGCTTTCAATACACTATTGGATAACACCCAAATTTACTACACATGTGTCCAAGGCTACAGCTAAGAGTGTTGTTTAAATAATTTGTTCTCAAATGCGATACCTGAAAGATTTTGTTATCCCTAATACTTTTAAACTTGCTTGCACTTGAGTCATTGGTTTATGCTGTATACTGGCTCCAAACCCTTTACAGTCTGTCTCCTACATTAGTCCATTTGAGTTTTTAAATAGGCTCACACGTAAAAAGATTAAATATTCTATATAGCCAAAGAACAATAAATTTTGCCAAGTAAAATGATATGGATTGCTATTGTATGAAGTGTAGCCAGTTAATAAATTAACGAATGGGATCTTTTTATTAACTTTAATTCCCTGATCATAATAATAATAATAATAATAATCCTTGCATTTGATATAGCGCTTTTCACATCTTCTTTCTTGTGAAAAATAAAATGCTAGTTATAAAAATTACTGGCTTGGTTTAGGATAGATTTGTGCATGGATTATTTAAAGAGATTTTACATGATCTGGGACTCCCACACATTACTTTCATTTTAAAATACTACTTTGATTTATGTTGCAGTAAACATCATCACAATGGAGTTAGTGAGTGAGGCAACAAGTAGGGATAAGATACTTCACTTCAAGGAGGGAGAAAGGACAAAGTGCCAAAGTCAATCCACTTCTGCTCGTAGTGAGATTATGTTCAATCGTAGCAGAATTGTTTCAGGCAGATTACTTACTCGTTCAGTCGACTGGAAATGGTATGTGGGCCTCAAGAAAAAGCAATATTTAAATATTAACAATTTATATGGCAGCCTTCACAAAGTGCTTTGTTATTATTTTCCCAAATAATAGGGAAATCCAAAGCATACCATATTAAAATGATCAGTTACTCTAAACCATAGCTATTCAAATGAATCTATTAATTCCTCTGAGTCATGTGGTCCTTTCAATGTGTTCGAACATTTTTTCAATTCTACCCTCATTGTTAATAATAGTGTGTTCTAGTTTATTTTATTAGAATTCCTGATCTGTACAGATTTATACTGCAATCATCCAGTATAAGTCTGTATAAATTTATTTCATGCATTATATTACAAGCACTCTGTAGCTTTCTATGTTCCTATTTCTCTGTTTCAGAAGAATATGAATCATGCGATCCTAATAAATGGTCAAGTGTCACATTTCCAATGGTGGTGTTCAAACCTACTCTGACATCCAATCCTCCTGCCAACTGCATATTTAAAAAATTCTACTCTATCTTTGAAAGATTATTACAAAATATCAGATTCTCTTTTAAAATAACTTAATGCTAAACAATTCACAAACGCTTTTCTTGAACATAAATTCACAGTTGCCATGTTGACATTTCTGACCCAAATCCTTCCATTGTTGCCTTTGATTCACAGCACAACACCATTGCACAGTTCAGACGGAAGAATTTCCACAAGAAATGTTCAGTTTAGTTTGTTTATATAGAGAGAGGGAAATGTGATACATCACTGATTGTTAGGCATGTAGAGATCTCAAAAGTCCTAGCAAGTGGTAAAAGAAGCAATCAACTTTTATGCTCTGTCTGTTCTCAAATGCAATTAAATCAAATTCTTATGGAACAAAGTAAGACAGCTGAGACTTGTGTCTCATTTATATTAATAATTATAATCTTTACATTTGTTTTAGTGCCTTTCACGTTGCGAAGACATCCCAAAACTCTTTACAGAATATACTTCAGTATAAAATGCAGTGACTGTGTGCTTTGTGGGCAAATTTACACACAGCATGTGCCACAAACAAGCATAAAGTGAATGACCAATTTAATTTGGCGGATTGTTTGCCAGGACACCAAGAGAAACTCCCTTCATTTTTCGAATAGTGCCATGGGATGTTTCACTTCCACCTCAACAGGCAAGACAGGACCTTGGTTTAGCATCTTATCTGAAGGACGGCACCTCCAACAATGCAACTCACCCCTTGAATTCAAAGTCCCGACGTGGGGCTTGAATCCACAATCTTCTGACTCTGAGACGAGAGTCCTATCAACTGAGACAGGTTGACTCATAATATCGACTCATAATCAGAGTTTGTTTTTATGTTGGAATCTTAAAAACAAGATTCATTGGTCTGAGAGCTAATATTTTCTTATTAACATTTAAGCGTAAAACTGATTTAAGTTTTTTCATGAAGTACACATAAGTCCTATTTGTTCCAATTTATTTTGGCCTGGCTGGTTTGATCAGACAAACACTTATTACACAGTTTGTATTTTATAGATGTGTGTGTGTGTGTATTGCTTCAAAATGGTGTAAGAATTGTGAATACTGTATTTATTTTATAGGACTATTTATTATCATTTAAACAGCTATAAGTTATGATACCGATGAAGGGGTTTGACATTTCAATGGTACAATCTCAGAGGAAAATTCTAGGGAATATGAGGCATCACTGAGGTTTCTAAAAACTTCCAAAAGTAATAAACATTTGCTCTAAGACACACTTGAGGAACGCAACGAGTGACCCCTTTTTTAACTGCTTCTAAAGCATGGTTCATTAAAGGTTTTGTGTTTTACTTTGTGTCATAAGCAAACTGTGTGAAAGAAATGTTGAGAATTAATATAGCATTAGTTACTTCTATCTAAAAGAATCAAAATGCTAGCCAATGGATAATGACTTGCAAACAGATGTGTACATAAAAATGTATTTGCCCAGATTAAGAAAAGAAAAAAAAAGCACTCAGAGGCTCAGGAAAGAATGATAAAGAGGTGAGTGTGTTAATGGCCGAGACAGTGAATGTCAAAATAATTTTATTCACCAAGTTCTTTAGGTTAAAGAGATATGCCGTTTGCGAGAGTCGATACTGAGTATTGTAATGGTAACATTTGCAGAAGAACTTACGTGGACATTAGGCCCCTTGCCGAGAACTAATAGATCATCGTCAAATGTTCCCGAAAGGCTGCAAGTGGTGGTCCAAGTTTGCAGAACTAACTGACATTGATGGAGGAGACCATTGCCAGCGCCTCTCTCTGAAGGACGTAACTGGCTGCAGGAGATAGATTTAGATTTTAAAGACGTGGCTTCTGGGTTACAGGGCAGCGGCTTTCACATTCACCACTCAAGACGTTTACATTTGCTTCTCGATTTTGTTTTACATGTCCTGCCCGTGAATTAATTAGGGTGAGACATAAGACAGCAAATATTACACTTGATTAATATGAGCAAAATACATGCAGTGACCAACAGTTGCAATACCTCGGTACCTTGTTTCTGACGCACAAGATTCCTTCAAACAATGTGGTTACGCAGTCTGACAGTTTACTTTCAGGGAGAAGCACAAATCAGTGATTCTAATACTTGTATTCAGTTACAAGGTCTGCGGTACCAGAAACTTGATCCAATGCACAATCCTCTATCACCTGATTTATAAATCGCATCATTGGTATTATTTAGCTACATTGTGTGGAGGATGGGAGAATGAAGGACATGGCACATTTTTGGCAATTGGGTTTCAGTGATCGTTGTACAGGCCATCAGTTGTCATTATGTGGCAACCAATAAGAGTTAATCCAACCCATCTGTAGATGGTAAATTCTTGTTCGTGTTTGGCCAATAGCCACTTCAGAAAAACTGCTGCAATGCTGCAAATAATTGTTTTCTTCACAAATGTGACACCTTACCCTCAGAAGTCAATAATGCCTCCACACATTGCTACGTGTTTCAAATAATCTACTGCCTTCTCCAGAATAGCCAGGCTCACCTCATCACAGGTAGGTCATTTCCTGTAGCTTTAGAAACTTATAGCACATAAGAAGGCCATTCGGCCTATTTTTGTCTGTGTTGATTCTATTTGAGTTGTTGTAGCCCCAGGGAAGATGACTGGACCTTGATAAAGTCCTAATACTGCCATGGGAAATAATGGTGAGTTTCAATACGATTTTAAATACAATCCAATACACTGCAGCAGAAATGATTAAGCTGCTGATGATTAAGACAGCTGTATTGCATCCAACAGGGTGAACAATAAAAAGGGAGTGAGATGGGGGAGTACTTCACAAAATGTTCTCGGAAATGCCAAAAAAAAGGGGGGATTTCTCATTGTCCACTGAAACGTTTCAAACATGATTAATTGTATTGACAAAAAGATAAACAGCCACTAAAGCCAGAAAAGCATTGACATAATTTTTGTCCCAAAAGCTAAACTAAGCTGATTGGAGAGGCTTCATAGTCTTAAAAAAAAGTGCAGGACCCGATATCAACTAAGTTCTGAAAGTAGTTTAACAACTAAATGCTGTAGTTTTCATCCAGCTGGCTTGCGATTCAGTGTAGCATTCTGCCTTTTGTCTACATGTAAAATGTAATTCAATCAAGACGTACTGATGCACAGAACACAATGGAGAGGAACACTGCACGGAGATCCCTAAGTGATGTGTTTATGAGCTACAGAAAATTAGTTGTATTCAGTGGCAGTGATTTTGCTCAAATCACAGTTATCGCAACTATCCCAACTGTGTACACACTGAAAACAAACACACAAAAGAACGCTAGTATTGTGTGCTTGGCAAACACTGGGTTATTTGGTTGTACATGGTGAAGACAAGTTCACTGGATGTTCAACAGGTTAACTCATTTGAGATTTTGCACTGAAGAAACTTTGTGTTCAAAGATCAGGATAGAGCAGAAAATGTGTTATTGACCTGTTTGATATGATATTCAAACATAAAGCAAACCTTGATGTACCAGGCTAACAATTAGTATTTGAATTCCAATCTCTAGTTATCTTTTGAATTCTGTTATCAGTAATATGGTTTCTGCCAGTTCTTTGAAGGTCTATTAGGTAGAGAGCATTGCAGTAACAGAACATTTTGTTTTGGGGATCAGAGCTTAACTGGCAGAAAAATCTGCCCTTAGTTTGTTATCTACACATCCTGCAATTGCAAAGTCACGGTAGCTACAATAACCCTTACATTGCCAAAGAAAGATAGTGTGGAAGTGTAGCAAAGAGAGGTATGATAGTGCATATAAAATGAAAAATAAAAATAATAATTTGTGTGTAAACCTGGTGATTGGGAATGCATTCCTAATAAAAACTATGATTATAATTATTATAAAAACTAGTCTCGTCATTGGAGATTTTTGATATTTGTACTATTCATGAACCTGATGACCATTGTTTAGTGGTTAGGTCCATGAATGGCATAAGCATTTGTGAAGCCCAAAGTGATTTGTGTATCTAACATTTCAGTCTCACATTATTTCAGATTACTGTAACTGTTTTCATTTTCTTCTCCAATTGGCTGATCATAGCATAGAAAAATTATGTTTTATCACATCCACTCCTGATGAAGACTATAAAGTAACTCTTTTAGTAATACAGGATAATAGTAACCTTTGCATTTGATCTAGCGCCTTATCAGGTTTTCAAGACGTCTCAAAGCGCTTCACAGAGTATATTGTAAAGTGAATTGACTGTATATTTGTGGGTGAAACGCAGCAGCCTATTGCGCACAAACAGATGTGGATTGAGTGACCAAATTATTATTATTTTTTAATTAATTTATTTATTTGAAGGGATTATTACCCCCGGAAAAGCGACTAACAGCTGGGTTCTATTTTCTACTTACTGCGAGGGAAACAGAGGCATGTGGAATAAGGAAACCTACCCAACATTTTGCACTCTCTGGGAATCAAACCCAAGTCCTCTCGCTTGCAAGGCAAGTGCTGTAACCACTAAGTTACAGGACTCCACAAAAGACTATGCATTTTGTGGGCAATACTTGGCAGCCAGTTTGCCCCAGATAGGATAGCATGGCTGTACGTTGTAATATTGGTACAATATGGAATTCATGAAGCAGAAAAGTACTTCTGGAAGCCCACAAAAATTATAATCATATTTTTGTTTTGCATTATCTCTTAAAATCAGATCCCTTTTAAAAATAATTGTGTTTCTCTGCCTACTGAAATTCAGTTTGCAAGGATATAAATATAAGTCCCTTAGCTGGGGCAAGAAGTTTTTAAAAAAACATGGATTTATTAGGGGATTAGGGACAGAAATAGTTTGCCATGCTTGTTAAATTGGAATGGATGGGAACTATACTGTATTTTGTTTAATTTATTTCTTGTAGAGATTTCACTTAGCATTCAAGGCATTACTCTGGATTTGCTAAATATAAAGAAATTCTATTTCTAAATGCCATTGGACTCTTTAACTTTGAATTCTTAGTGCAGTATCTTAAAAAAGTCTAAGTGGATTGTTAGTGTCTGGTTGGCCTCTTGTTTCAATTTTCACTGAGAATAGAAGATTCTTTATGCGTACAAGTGATGTGCAAAAGCAAGGTCGTAACACTGTGGATTATCACTTTATCCCTTCCTCTATGAGATTTGGATTTTAATCATTCACATTTTGTATGTATGTTCATGTCCAAACTCTCTAATGGATAAGACGATGAAATATCAAATGAAAATAAAATAGGATCCTAGCATAAACTGAAAATGTTTGGTACAAATCCATAATCTCACTCAGCTGAATCATAGGATGACTAGTGTTGGAAGGACAGAACATTCACACTTCTAAAAAGATGTAAAGGAACAGAAGAACCTTACTCTGCGTGTGACTGTACCTGACCTGGGAATACTTGATCATGATTCTAGCTGGAGTTGTTGATTTGAAGGATTAGAAGTGTTTCTCTACAGTTCTAGTTTTGGAGGTATTAGTGAGCCTGGCAAATGTAAGAGCTAAATTAATTTATTAAATATATAACCATTAACTCTGATGACTTGATTGATCTTGTCATTTTAATTGTATATTATAATGTAATGTCCTTGTACTGCTGACATCAGAAATACTGTACTTTCAATTATATAATTGAATCAGCACCTCTTCTAAATGCAAGAGGAAAAAAAACCCTGGTTAATTCTCCTTGAAGCAGGATCCACTTGCAACCCTCTGGAGACTTGTGCAAAGTCAATCACTCGTTTAGCAGCTGAAGCTGGAGTTGTTGATTTGAAGGATTAGAAGTGTTTCTCTACAGTTCTGTCAGGTATAAACCAGCAAATCTGGGACCAATTTAGAGGTTTGGTAACAATTCAAGTGCATCAATTGTGGGTTGACCTAATCAAATACAAACCATGCCCTTAATTAGGTAATTAACAATATAAAAGCTTATACAATCACTTGTAAGCCTTTTTATTGATTATTTAAAACACCTTTATTTCCATCTATGCGCAGTGCACAGTTAACAAAATCTGCACGTTTTGCATATTAGCCCATTCTGCAAATTGCACCCCACCATTAACTATCCTATTGACTTCAGTTCACCCTCTCTAGCCATGAGGAACATAGTTGAGGTCAAAAAGAAGTGAATGGGCCTCAAATGGAGCCATGCCAAGTGAGAATGTGGCTTCAGTGTTTCCCAGAAGTGGTTGAAAATGAGTAACAGTACATTGCACGCAGAAGGTCTTTTCCAATAGTCTATGACCAAGCTGCACAACAGCAGCAGCATGAAAGCTTACAATTTACACAAAATAGTTTTATATTGTTAATTAAGATTAATGCTTGATTCAATCCACAAATAATGATGATAATAATCCTTGCATTTGATGCAGTGCCTTCTGCATCCTGTAGCTCAGTGGTTAGAGCAATTGCCTTGCAAGCGAGACACCTGGGTTCAATTCCAGGCAGGACGAAACCTTGGGCAAGTTTCCTTACTCCACACCTAATAATAATCCCTCGAAAACAAAAAAACAATAATAAATTGGTCATTTCAATCCATGACTGTTTGTGGGACACTGTTGTGTGCAATTGGCTGCCGCATTTCTCCCACAAATATACGGTCAATTCACTTTACAGTCTATTCTGTGAAGTGCTTTGAGACGTCGAGAAGACGTGAAAAGCACTATATCAAATGCAAGGATTATTATTATTATCCGGAGGATGTCTCAAAGAATTTCACAGATTGATTTTAAAGTAGTGTATTTTTATAGGTGTACATGGCAGTCAATATAGTGCACAGAAATGTACCACAAACGGGGATGAAGTGAGTGGCCAATTATATCTGGGGAATTGTTGACCAGAAGGAACTCCCTTCTCTTTTGAAACAGTGTCATGGGATATTTAACATTCAGCTAAACAGGCAGTATCTTGGTTTAATGTTTCATCCAAAGGACAACAGTCTAATGCTGCTGTGCTCCCCCAGTACTGGATTGCAGTTTGAACAAATTGCAGAGACATCCATAATAGGTAATGGGTCAAAGAAGAAAGTTCCAGTATCTGTATTTATCACCAGTACTGTGTACTGTTTAAGTTGGGGGTTGTAATTAACAAATGAAGGCAGTGATATAAATTGTTTATCACTGTTCCAAATGTTTTGAAGTACAGTATTTGGCTTTCAAGGTTAGCAGAACTTAAAAACAATTTGTAATGATTGATGATTTGTTTCTGTTGGAATTATGTATTTGATTTGCTAAACAACCAAAGTTAATTAAGTAGTGATAAAAAATGAGGATGACAGCATGAAGAACTGAACAAATATCTAAATCATGTGACAGCTGCAAAATCCTAAAAGCTATAACGGATAAAGGAAAGTAACTACTGTTTGCAAAACTTTTCCTTTCATCTGCATGAATGAAACACTCAGGTAAATATAAGAAAATGAGTCCTATTTGGACTGATAAAGGGTGTCAAACTGTGTGCTTTGGTGAATCCTTTTATTTGTCCGAGTTTCTGTGTGTATTTTAAGAAGGATAAATATGGAAAATTACATTGATGGTAGTCTGCATATCATTACTTATGGAAAAGATGACTAATGGGATTAGTCAGTTTGCAATAAATGATCTCATTCAACCTTGGTTAACAACACATTAGTCCTCACAGTATTTAGCCTTGGTTTGATTAATCTGGATACCAAATGGTTCACATTGAAAAACCTTGAATTTGCTAAGTTTTATTTCAAGCTGCAATAAGTGTTGAAACAACTCTAACGGCAGCAGAACGTCAGAGGATTTGGACTTGGAATGGGTTACCTCTGATGGTCTATTTCATACAATTAACCATTGTTGTCTGAAGGGCAAATATTTAAATTACTTGTGGGTAATGAACGTTTGTTTTATTTTCTTTAAATGGAACATTAACTGTTTACCAAAAGTACACATAAATATTGCTGTGCATGATTTATACTCAGTTATGTAAAATATAATCATGCACGATTTAATATAATTATGAAAAAACATTACTGTGTATGTACAAGATTTTCATCATGTTATTGTGGAACAGGGCATGAAACTTTTTAAAGTGTGTTATGAAGTGTTAAACCTTTTTGATGACCATTACTTAGGACTCATGGCGGTCCAAATTCTTTTTAACTTGCATCCCTTTGTTTGTCACCTGGAAGATGGGAATTTGAGATTCTGAGTGCTGCAGAGCTAATGAAAGCCAGTCTTCCACTTAAACACGAGTTAATCCTAAACCTCATCATGTCTTAGCCTGTGACCCACAGCCATGCTATCATCACCATCTACATCAGATATCAAATGCCCATTAAACTAAGCAAGTTGTTTCTCATTTTGTCAGTCGTATTTAACGCTATTGAGGCATGAACGCCAAATTCCATTAGTGTTTTACAAAGTGCACTGGGTATAAGTTAATGTAAATTAGGGTAACTCGTTAGGAATGTTTGTGTGTTTTCCATAGATTCGGTCACTAAAATAAAGTAATGGAAATAGGAAAAGCGTTTTCATAAGACTATTTCCTACTAAGGTGAAGCTGGCAAATAATGACCTTACACTGGAGCCCCGGAGTGATCTAATCTCCTATTTCTTTGAAGTCTGCAATGCCATCTGCTAGGATGTGCACAAGAGCAGTCCCCAATGGCTTGCTGTTCCCTCCTTCCCTGCAGGAAAGCATCAGCCCTTCATTCATTCACCATATGGGGAATCTAACATTAAGATGAGACTTACCATAAAGGAGCACTCTCCCACTGCCAGGCTTTAATGTGCTTTGAATGATTTTCAAAGAGAGCATGAGAAAGATCTTCTCTCCACATACAATTTTGCATGGAGCAAAATTCAATGCAATCTATGTTTTTGATAATGGGGATCATGAAAGATTTATTCTTGGGAATGATTGAACTTTGTGTCCTTGAGGAAAATTGCAACCACGGTTCCAGGAGTTTGATCTGAGAGGTTGAATGGTACGCATTCATTTAACTTTTAATCTGTTTTCATATGAACTTAATTGAATAAAAGTACCTTCTGTAAGATAATTGGCATATATACCTTTATTTTACAGTTACATAGCATAACACATGATCAAATATTTTTATACAACAAATTTCTTTATAACTGTATCTGAAAAATAAAAATAAAACATGACATGAATGGAATATAGACCTATTAAATAGGCACAGATTACCACCTGCTTTTACTTGCAAAAGTCAAACAGTACAACCAGCAACACAGGCTTTGTTTCTTTATTAAAACAGTGAGGTAGATATATTTGAAAGATATAGCTGAACAAAGTATTAAGGACAGAACATTTACAATCTTAATTATGTTTCTGAAACAGTAATATTTTATATAAACAACAAAAGCCCCAGAAGGTATGTAACCCCTGCAATTAAAAATACAGAGCTGCCAATGTCCCCAATACATCACCAGAGTGAACCTACCATATGTTTAAAGTAATCAAATTGGTTCAGCAAACATTCTTACCAACGCAGTGGTTTTAATGACTAGAATCCTTGAGTCAATGTCAAAGTGAGAAAGTACACAAGACAAAAAGATGTTGTAGGTCATTACATTCTATGATTTTGTTAATACATTAGCATGCTGTTTGGGTGATGTATTTTTGTGTATATATATATTTTTATATATATTTTTTCAAAAATTCTAATACACCAAATTTTGTACATGCAACATGAAAGTATACAAATCTACACTTTTAAGAAGGCACCAGAAAAAAATCCATTTTTAAAGCAGTTGGCCTCCCTTTTAAATACACAATATTTTGTTGGGTTAATATTAGATGGTTCATGTTTACAGGTACTTGCCAAATTATGTTATGAAAATGGAAATATTTCTAGATCTTTTCACAGCCACTGAATAAAGAAGATCTGATCCTGAAACTTGCCCTTAAAGCGCCTGTCTTACATGAAGCATCCCATATTAACTCAACAAAACAAAGATATCTGCAGCTTAGAAAAGTAGTCAGCAGGACATGGCAGATGATACTTCATTTGAAAGGTTTTAATTTCTTGGAGAAAAGAGAGAATAATGTAAAAAAAATTATTGTTAATCTACAACATATTAAATAGAATAGTGCCTAATGTAGATTTAATAAAGGGAGTCAATTAGCGAAGGGGAAATGAATAATAATCCTTGCATTTGATATAGCACCTTATCACGTCTTCGAGACGCATCAAAGCGCTTCACTTTACAGTGAATTGACTGTATATTTTGTGGGTGAAATTAAAATAGGGCATTAAATTGCTCATTGGAACCATTCAATATACACATTGCTGAGAAATGTACTGAGTAAGGAAGTAAGAATTAGTCAACAGGAGTTTCTGCCTCTGTTTAATTAAGCGTCTCATCTTGCCACATGTATTTTTTTGGTGTTTTTGCATCACAGGCGATTGATATTTGCTCAAAATGTCACATTGTTTTTAAATTCTTTGGAACCATATCTATCTATAAACTGGAACTTTACATTCAGTTATTTGTGTTGCAGCAGTTTATATATATTTATTTGGTACAATATGGTTGTCCCTCGTAGTCAAAAATAAAATTAAAAATATCTCCCTTTTCCTAAATCATAATGTATAAGTGCCTCTTCTAGATTTTTCTTTTAATAACTATTATTTTGGTTAATCAAATCAACATCAAACAACCAAATAGTATTTCCTGGGGAATTTGTAAGAACTGGTAGCAAGATAGAAAAATACATTATAAAATTTCTTTTTAAAAAAATTCACAGTTAGCAAAATTCATACATTTGTTAGAAATGAATTTCATTTAAGTAAATAGCTTTAACATTGGTGATTCTTACACAACAGTTCAATATACAGTGAAAATATAGCTATGTTACTAAAATACTCTACTGTTCTCTGGAGAGTTCTATAGATGTTTATATACAAGAAATAGGTTATTAATTTTGATGTAAAATACATTCAGCTGTATACCATGCAGAATGCAATACCGTGAAGAACACAGTTTGCAGAAAAGCACAATAGTAGAACATTCAGGATATTTGGTGACTGAGACAGTCTGCTTTAAAAAATACATACATTAAAGCTGAAAAAGTATTCCTTAGGCTGATTTAAAGCCTTGTTTTTTTGATAGAAAAACATTAATAAGTGCTGCCAAATATTTCCAAAAGTCAACGTGTCGTATTTTTGAAAAACACCTGTCCAAGCCATTGGCAAAAAAATGGGCCTACATTTTCAATTGTAATAACATTTTCCTTGAAAATGTGGTAGAATAAATTTATAGTATTACAAATCTTGTAATGAGATATGAAAATTAATATGAAAGGGGACCCTAACTGATGCTTGTTTTTCTGGAATCCATAAAATAAACTTTTTATATAGATCTGCTCTCTGATCAGTTTGTTTTTGAAGTTGAAACTTCAAGCGGTTTCCCATGGTATACAGCAAGTTTCCCCTATGTACATACATTTCAGAAAAGTGGGAAAAATAGCTGTATTGTAACAATAAAGCAGCAAAGAAAAATATCTGGTACAAATTTCACATAAGGAACTCATAAATGGTTAGCAAGTTCCTAGCTCAGGGTAATTAGTAGTTTTGTCACATATGCTGTTGTGTGCTTGAGAAACTTTGGTTTGTCTAAAGTATAAAGCAACTTAGGTGATTTTTACTTTAAAAGCATGTCCCAGGTCTCAAGGGCAAACGAAAATCTTCTTTTTATCCGCAGAACACAAATATTAACAATTAAGCATGTTGAACCTTGCCCTTATATTCCACTTCCTCAGAGTTATTTCCCTCAGGGTTAAGCAGTACTGCTGCTGGAACAGGGAGTGCTTTGTGTGCTCCCAATGCTGTGTGCGGTGCTGCTGTTTTCTGATGCTGGGGGAGATGTGGGGACTGACTGCCTCCCCACTGCTTCACCTGGAGAAGGTTAGAAGGCAAACAATTAGTCAAAATGTTAAACGTATCTAAAAACCCACATCATTTAAATCCTATAGAAATGTGACCACCGTTAGATTTTTTTTTGTATCTGGAGAGATTAGCACACATTCAATAAAGACATTGATATTCTTTAAAAAAATATTTTGTTATGATTTGAAGGAATTAATCCTTAATATGTGAAATACAATTTAGGCAACGCTTGATGTTCTCTATTATCTAAAAGCTCTTCAACCTCCTGGTTACAAGCCTTCCTTCATACTACACTTACCAAAAAATATTACGTATAACGTATTGTATAAATGGATATAATATTCAAAAGCCACAGAGTACTGTTTATTTCAATTTTGTTTTTTTCGATTCTACAAATGGAGGTGCTTTTTATCAGAACTCCCTTTTCAAGGCCCCCTAGTTCCTAGAGTCTTTGCCAAGAAAGGAGGCCGTCACAGATTCATGCAAGACGTCAAAGCAAGCCATGATCCACCACTCTTATCCCAGGTTGGTAACTTAATCCACATTCAACCACTACCCAAACCACACTGTTTTTTTAAAAAAACATACTGCTATTAAACTTCAACCGTCCTTTTTGTTCATGGTTTGAATGGCCTAGGAAATAATTTTACCATTTAATAAGTAATACAGTTGATCTAACTTGTATGTCAACATTGGAGTACTGATATCAAAGTTTTCAAAAACAAAGTACAGGAATACATTAGTTTAAAACTCAATCAGCCCTGAACATATTTGGTTAGTGGACTCCATGTGACAGGCAGAAGAGACAGATTAGGGTGTACTGTATAAAAATAACCTGTATTACTTGAGACTGAAATAAATTCAACTCGAAGCATTAAACCAAGTGTTTTCTATCACTACAAGACTGAAGCACATGCTTAAATGTTACAGGGAAAACTACCAGCACAACTCCTGATTCAGGAAATCTGACTGATATGTTTTTTCATCTGTAAGAATCTGATTTGATTTCATTACGACCTGGATTCAGATTCAGTGTGAGTTGTGGGGAACTGTGGAACCTGAGAAGGCTGCAAAGTTTTACAAAGAGCAATGATAGCATATTTTTTTTGGATGAATGGCAAAATCCAATACACATAAATGTAGAATCTTCATATAAGTAAAAATAGGAGGTGCATAGACTCCATGGATGGGATATACTTGTCAAAGGGTAAGCTGAAAAAGATCTAAGGGTGCTACTTGACTCATTGCTCACCATGTTAAAATAGTTACAATTAATAAAGCATACAGGTTGCTGGGGTACATGATCAAATCAGTTGTTCAGATCCCCAGAAGTCGCACACCAGCTGTACAGTGCTGTGGTCAGGTTGCACCTGGACTTCTACATACAGTTCTTATTGCCACAACCGAAAGGGGCTATACAGGATCTAGCGACAGTGCAGAGGAAAGCTACGATGATGATCGTGTGTCTCATAGGGGACATTATAGAGCTACATAAGGTTTTAAATGGATGTGCTGAAATAGCAAAACAAGAATTAGTGTAACAAAGGGCAATTTCAAGACAAACACTAGGACGTATTTCTTTACTTAGAGGGTAATTAACAACTGGAACAGATTACCAGAAAGGGAGGTTGAGGCCAAGATGTTACGCTCATTTAAAAAGACAGTTTGATGTCATGGGACAACAGTAAGGTGGGTGTTCAGGAAGGATGAGATCAAATGGGCTAAAGGGCTTCCTGCATCCAAACCTCCCTTGTGATTTTATGAATAAGGCAGTCAGTTCTCTGATTTTTATGGGTCAGATGGATCCCAAAGCTCCCTCTCCCACTCATTGAAACTCAATGAATTTGCTTTGGTAAATGGCTGATTCCTTCCTGTCAGTAATGTTACCAGAGCAGCTTTGGAATGGAGATGAACCATCCAAATAGAACAGTGAGTGTTTCGCATTAAAAATAATAATAAACTTTCCTTGTAAAAACCCTTATACCTAGGGGAAAATTTGAACTGACGGCAGTCTCTGGAATTTTCATTCACTTTAATCATTGTTTTGTAACTTATTATGCAGCCAATAGATGAAAAAGGGTGAAAGTATCCACAGTATCAAGAAGCTGAAGACGAGTCCTAAAAACTTTGCAGGAAAGTGGTCACTTTTGTGAAATTAGACCACTAGCATCTTTGGTCATAATTCATAACATGCACAAAGAGTTAGAGGCAAATGTATATTAAATCGATCAATATGTACTCAATGAGTTATGCCAGGTGACACTGCACTTTTGAGTTTTCTCCTCCAGGGCTGAAAAATAACAATTTGAACAGATGTTACGACTTTTGCTGCATTTTGTTGGACTTTTTAAAGACTACGTTCAATCCAACTGCATTAGCGAGTGCAATATTTTTGCTACTTTGAGCCACCGTAACTCACACACAGCTTTACATATTCAAACAAACCATTCTTTTTCTGGGACATGACTTTCCACATATTTTTCTCCTGGTGCAGTTTTATGTATGGCTGACACTTCCCTAGGACTTCAAAAATTGTTTCTGACTTAAACTCGTGCAGCTGTTTTGGAAAACGAGCGTCAAGAGAGTCGCTACAGGTCATAACTCTTGAACAAATACCTTAACTTTTTGCACACTAACGACAGCATATGTGTTTTCCTCCTGAGGCTTGCAACAGCTAGGTCAAAAATATGACCTTCCAGCTGCTCAATCATTTCTTCACACAAATTAATAACAGTTAATATATTCACATGTGATGAATATGGACCTATTCACAATAACCGTAATTAGTATCTTATGGTTTTACCTAACACATAATTTTAGGTCAATAACATTTTTATTATGGACTAACTACAATTTTTTTAGTTTGTAAGTGCGTTTGGGGGGAAAAAGAAGCAAAAGGCAAATTACCAAAATGTTTATTTTGAAACTTTATCCTTGTTTTTGTATGGTTATTTCCTATAATACTGATGTTCCGGTATTGATGTCGACCTCTCAGTTAATTAATGCCAGACAAGGCCAACATAAAAATGCCTGAGGTCACCTCTTTGAATATCTTCATTTATGTGCTGGTACAAATTAGTGAACTGTGTACAGAAATACTTTTGGGCTATGTTTATTTAGACTTTTTATTTGATTATTTTTGTCAACACTTTTCGTAAGGCTACTTGATTTTACTCTGTCCCTTTTAATGAATAAAGAGGCTGATCATTTAGACCATTTTTTTCAAAACACAATTGCATTCTGATGATTTTGACTATATAAGAGGAACCACTTTGATCAGGGTGAGCTAGATAGTACTAGTTTTCCCTTCTCTGATGACTGAACATCTGCGCTATCAGCGTTCTCCATGACAGAGACCGCTATAATGCAATATTTGGGGTCCATAAAATCCTAACCCACCGGAATGCATCCAGAAAGGTTTAAATATAGCTTATTTCTCGGTCATAAGATCGCCACCGACATCACTTCTTGCACGCTGCTATGTGTAGGAAGCTTCCTGCACATAATAATCCTTGATATAAGCATCTTCATCAAAACGTCTAAAAGACCATTACAGGATATTATTGTAAAATGGAATGACAGTGTATTTGCAGGTGAATATACTTGTATCTATTCAGCTTTCAGGAAATGACAATTTACAGAAGTTAGCTTTTTTGACCATTTGGAAGCTGTTACGCAATAAATGCAACTTGTTGTTCGTGATGGTATGACAGCATCCAGGCTCTCACCTTATAACATATGCCTTAAAGGGGGGTTTACTGTCTCCAAGTGTATTTAATGTTAGAACTTTCTAAGTTCATTCATCATTTCCACTTCCCTCCTTCCCCTCAAAATCAGAATAACTATTTTCTGTAAGCACAATTTGGATGAGCAGGTTTATGGTTAGGTATAATTGACGTACCTGTGTGGGAGTAAATGTACCACAAAGCTCCTGTCAATAAGGCACCAATCACAAATGCTGCAAAAGCAATTCCCACAACTGTTGGAGTATCCAGGCCATAAATGATATCTGAAATATAAAAATATGACACATTATGCAATTATATAAATGTTTCAAATGCATGTCATTTAAGCAAAGCTTCTAAAATTGTTATCAAACCAGAGTAATGCAACATATAGGTGCCAGTTACTGTGTAATGTAATTGAATTGCCTTTAATGTTTTTACTGGGTTGAATATTTCATTTATTCTTCAGGTACAGAGGCTATTTACTGGGATGCAAAACCAAATAAGTATTCTGAGTGCTTCAGTTAGTACTCTATCTAGATCATTTTACATACTTTCCTAGTGTGATAGTGAAATTCAAAGGTAAAATTTCAGCATGGTGTGAAATTAGTCATAAAAATTATTCACAATGCAATATCGTCAAAAATGAACTAATAATCACAATTATTAAGATAATCATGAACACTTTAATGATTGATTATTAATAGACAGAGGATAAGATTGGAAAAACTGGAATCGCAAAGTGCAGAGAAAATTTGTGAACAGAGTTAAATATTTGTATATTCCAGATTCCCATCCTGTCCAAATTAAGAGTTTACAGCTTTGGAAAGCGTAATTTAGAACAAAGCAGAAATCTATTATCAGATGGGTTATATTATTTGGGCTTTGTTTCTAATTTCCTTTGTTATTAATAATGATTTTCACAAATTTAACCTTGTCTGACAGGGAACTACGATTAATAAATGATAAAAGGTAACATTTAACTTACATGGCTGTGGCTTCCCTGGATTCATACGTGGTTCTGTTTCAATCAAACAAAAATACATATAAACATTCATAATAACCTAAACAAAACAGCTCCTTTATGTGAAACATTTTAATAAATTAAGACAAAACTACACACACATATAAATTACATACAGCTACAATGTAGCAAAAGATGAGTTATACCCATGATTTATTCACCTTCATTTATCCACATGGGCTGAAATTCCCTTGATTTGCTAATGAGTGTGAATCAAGATATTGTGGCTCTTTGAGCCATCTCGAAGACATGATAAGGCACTATATCAAATGCAAGTATTATTATTGTATCCTTGCACAACAAAGACCATATGTATGATCATACACTAATCATAATACACCACTAAATTATTGTTCAATTTCCTCTGAACTCTGTAACCTTACTATCTGTGCACAGAAGTGTGCAACGGTTCAGGTGAATGGGTTGCTTTAAGGTCCAGCTTCATTTCATGCTGCTTTTTAGTTTAATATCATGCTATGTGTAAATACTTCAAAACTATAAGAATTCAAAGTAAATCACTCATCTGCTCAGCAGCTGAATTTTTTTTCTCATGAGCTAGTTTTAATTCCAATGCTTGTTTGATGTCAGGATTCTACTAATTATAATCACATGAACATATGATGCTCTACAGCCTTCAAACTACATATATTTTCAAAAATGCAGAGAAAACCGGTTATATAACACTAGAAAAAAATTAAGAATGGATTCTACTAAAATAGGTAACAATTATGACATAACAGAACAAGATATCTGCTTTTGCAAACTTATAACCATAATGCAGTCTTTGGATCAATAAGAACAGCGACTTAAAATGTGCTTATTTTTCCATGGTAAAATCACAATAAACAGAAAAGCAGTAAAAGTTTTGCTCTTACGTAACTCAATTATCTGCTTAAAATGTTTGAGCAGAGAATTACAGGATATCACAGAACATTGTGATCTTAAAAACTGAACTGCTCGGCATGAGTCCAGTACCAGACAAGGCCAACATAACCTCTTCTCCAAATAGCTTATATCTAGATTTGACTCTTGATTTGTCCTCGACATATTGAGCATCCAGTGGAAAAGCTACAGTACTACAGTAAAACTCACGTAAGTCGTATCAGTTGTGAATGTATATGACTTATCCAAAGTCCAAGATAAAAGCAAACTTGTAAGTTGTATAAATCTGATTCAATCAATAATTTGCACTGCACATGTTTAATTCAATGAAGCCTACGTTTCCCACGATTCAATGCAGCCGCGTTGATAGGTTAGGAACTAATTTCCCGCGATTCAATGCAGCCAATAAATGCTGGCGTAATGGAGGACAGGGGAGAGGCATTACAAGTTAGGAGATGATTTGTTTATAAAATGTGACTAGTGCAAATAAATCTAATTGTTTTTGATAGGAAACTGAATGGGACTCAAGTTCCTATATGCCTTACGCGATTATACAATTTATAAAGTTAACACTGAAGCGTGTTTTACTGTATTTACTGACCATGTAAAGCGATGCATATAGAAAGATCATTGTCCTTCTGATTTAGTTGTTGGCTCACCTTGTGTGATCACCTTCCCAGGAATAACAGCCAGTGGCTTGGTAAAAGACTGTTTGTTTTTCATCATAGCCATAATTGTTTTCAAATTCACATTGATACAAGCTTCATCAGGAGGAATGCACTGCAGAAGGAGGCAAACAAATCAAGTAGGTCAAGGATGTTCAGGCTCACAGCTGCAGTGTTATCAGCATTGGTCAGGACCAGTTGCACTTTACGAAGCAGCTTGAGTTGAAAACTTTATCACCGATTAAAGCTTCAACATTCCAATCTCCTGCTGTTTGAAATGCACTGTTGGTTTCCAGATCTCTATAGACGGATTGAATTACCATCTCACTCACTCATTATACAAGGTAGTTGCACAGTGAGTGAGATGGCAATGCAATCTCTCCATAGATTGATGATAAGGATTTTGGAAGGTGGTTTAGAGAGAATATTGGGAGTTACTGTTGAGTTATTTTTTCCAAGAGAGCAACACGTGGTCTCAATTGAACTTCAGGTCTGCTCTTGAGGCAAATATTAATTCTGGGTAGTTCTGACCCATCAGTACAGGGAAAGAGTCGTGCTTCATTCAAGACACAAACTTACATTGTGCAAGCAATGAGGGTTAACAATGTGAATTGTCAGAATGTAACAATTACAGTTGGGAATTATTTTTTTTGAATAGGATTTTGGGGAATTGTTAAGGATTGAAACAATTTTTTTTAGTAGTGCTGTTAACCCAAACTACCATAATTTGTTAAGATAAATGTTCCCTTATCTTCAACTTGATAGGTGTTCTGAATCCTTGAAACTAGAGTATTACTGAACACAGATAATCAGGGAAAAAACTGTTCTAAAGGTCGCTAAAGAAAAATCTATTCTTTTTAAAATTGGATTAATGTTTAAATTAATCTTCTTCAGATCTGATCATTTTATATTTGATAATATAACTGCACAGAATGCAATAGCCGAACCTTAGGAAGGATGGAATTTCCTGCGCCATCAGCTTCTTTCTTGCTGCACAAAGTAATTTCGCAGTGTAGAAAAACTAAAGGCATGCTGTAGATTGGTTTAAAGACAAAGCTGAACCGTTTGTTTTCCATCTCTTCTTGAGCTACTGGGAAATCCATCTTCCGAGTGCTGTAGAATTTCACAGAATCTTCCTTTGGACAAATGTTTTCGATAATGATGTAACTGGAATCAGCATCAGGGTCTGATGTTGGAGAAATTGAGCAAGACTGGATAACAAAACTGATTTCTGGATCAGACTTTGTTATGGAAACCTAAATCCATACAGGGGGAAAAATATTTAGTAAAGATCCCATTACATTTTATCAAGTGCTTTCAGATCATCATTCTAGGTGAAGAGCCCTATATAAGTACAAGTTCTATTTATCTATTCATACATGTATGCATGTAGAGGTCAAATTAATGACTAGAACAAGTTACTGGCAAAGGTAGTTGAGGCCATGATTCATGATTAAAAATAAGCAGCTTGATGCTATGATGGAAAGACTGTAGGTTGGGTATTCTGCAAGATTGAGATGAAATGGGCCAAAGGTCCTTCTTCAACCAAACCTCTCTTGTGAATCATCAATAACTTTAGTACAATGTTTTATCTGGTATCGAATCCGGAGGCAGTTATACAGCAGAAGAAAGATTCTTGATGCCGTGCATTCAAATATAGTTCACCAAGATGCTCTCATGGGACCACAGTTTTTTTTATATATTGCTTAAAGGTACATTACAATTTACGTTGTACTTCAAAGATGATCTCACAGCAACAAGCGATTATTGTGGATATCGGGCATTTAGGAAAATTACATTTAATTTAAAAAATGGTAAAGTGCACATTCTTTTTGTTGTGAATGGATTTGAGTGTAGTCTTTTTCTCATTTAATACTTGCAAATCAACAATTGACAAACAGCACCAGAGGTTCTGTAATGTTCTATAAATTAAGGAATATTTTCTCAACAGAATCATAAATATGTGGCATATGATTCCTAGAATTTATAAGCACAACAACAATCTGGTATAGAATTATGGTGGCTTTACCATGCTTAAAATAATGTCTTTGTCTTAGCCACACAGTTACTTGTAGTTATCATTCCCAACAGTTTTCTCCTATAAATCAAAGAAATATAAACCACAAACCACCCCTCTGTCCACTCTAGCACTTGGACCATTGGCAAAAATAAAATGCTTCGCTGAGCTAAAACCACATAATATTTCAGCTCACTTCCAACTTTGCCAAACTTCTTACCTCAACAAATAATGGTCGGTTTTCTGACACAGTGTGTACTCCTTGTGAGGCTGTGCGAAACAAATCTGTGGTATATAGATCCATGCTCAAAGTCGCATTGCTGCGTTGAGGCAAATTAGGGAAAGCAGCTTGCAAATGGATTTTAGGCCTTTTGTTAGGGTTGTCGTACGTGCAGTTGAACTATTAAACAGAAATGAAAGTATTGCTTTAGAATAACAACAGTAGTTATTTACATGTAATGTTTTTCTGTAAACTCTTACAGTGGGTAACAAAGTCACAAATAAGGATTACTAAACTGTTCTGCTGATCAAAAAAAGTCAATTAGAAGAAGTTTACAGAAGTTCAAAGTCCATTCAGAGCAGATTAATGTAAAGAATGGGCTACAAGGTGTTTTACCCCCTCCCCCTTAATATTCTGCCTAGATCACATGTATGATCACCATTACTGGAAGTGTGGTATAATTCCAGTTTTCATTATAGACAGGCTAGCTTCCTGCACATATGTACTGCGCACAGGAAGATGATCAATCAGCCACAACTATTCACATAAACATTTTCAGACCCAGAATCATGGTCTGTGACCTGAAAACCTAGAGAGGTGACTCATGGGCCTTATTTCTTACACAACCGCTATCATATGGGACTAATTTTAATTTTATGGGCCTAAAACACATGTTATAACAAAGTCGCCCTGTACTTAGGATCAACCTTTTTGTTTAAGATGCCGGTTATCCAAGTATCAATGTGTTTGTTTATCTGCCTTGGGCTCCAATTCAGAAGTAATCTGTGGGATTATGGACAAAACAATCTAATTGTGTGCATGTGTGAAGTTGCTAGGGATGCAATTAAATTGCTCTGCATTAGTCATGTAAATTAAAGTGTTTATCCTTTTGTACAATGTTGGAGTCAGAGAAAGAGATTAAGATTAAGTCGTAGAGGGAGAGAAAGGCAGAGTGAACGGGACTTCGAGAGAGAGTCAGAGAAGGAATGCAGAGAGAGAAAAGTGATCGGCAGCTGAGTGAGAGGGAGTTTGAGACAGAGACGGATGGGCTGACTGATACTAATGACAGTTTAACTCCTGACGGAATGCTTTTCTAGCTAATACTGTAGACAATTTGTATTTTGCGTGATGTCCAATTATCCACATTATTTGCTGATCCACATTGGAGCAAATTCGAATTTGTCTGGATAATCAGCTCTCTGATGTATAATTGAAAGACTGATGATCATTTCAATTTGCTTTATTATTTTTACACAATGATAATTAACTGGACATTCAGATAATTTTATTACAATTCACCACCAAGTAGAAAGTGGCTATTTAGGTGTTAATGTGGCAATTTGCAAACTTTGGTACATCGATGGATTAAAACTACTAGTTGAGCCAAGTAATGGAGAATGAATCTAATTAACTTAAATCACATCAACACTCATCGTTGAGTGTCTCAATCTCTAAAATACCAATTGACACCAGCAGGCTAAAGCTATTATGGAACACAATAAGGGATCATTATATTTACAAAATACACTGACTTACAGCTGAAAGGTTAATGTAATGTCAGTTCTTATTTGTAGGATTGCAAATTTGAAAGCCCACTACACTTGCAAAGTTAGGGAAAAGCATGCTCAACTCTCCTGACCCATTTATTTACACAAAATACTTTACAATGTAAATAAAGATAAGTAGTATGCATGTTACCAGAACAGTTTGGGGTCTGTTTCCATCTTCAAGCATGCCATTATCTCCTGATTCTCCATCTTCGTAATCTGTAGACCAGCCACTTCCCTCAGCAGGGTAGTCCAGTTGTACAACAATCTAATAGTGAGTACAAAACAAATTACAATTCTGCACCAACCTGTTTTTCCTATTTAATTTGCATAGTCATTCATATAAACATTCTAATTTAAATACTGTACCATAAGAATTTTAACAGTGAATTATTTTTCTTCCCAAGGAAAATAGTGTATAGGATAGCTCATTTATTTAGAGTGTATTAAAGTAACATTATATAACACCCACTAGCACTTATCAGTTAACAACGATCCCGTGACACGTAAATTGACGATCCCTTTTATTGAGAAACTAATTATGGCTAATGTGAAGTCGATGGCTGGCAAGGCCCCTAAATATCTCATAATCTAGAGCCATTTTGTACAATTTGACTGAGCCATTCAAATGAGGTAATCCTACATAACAGACTGATCACTTGCATTATTCTGAATCTGCTTTTGAATGGAAAATATCTCATGCCATTTTGTTAAACAATTCTCAGTTAACAATCATTTGAAAATCCATGAAGCAATATTCAACATATCAAAACAAAAGAATATTCTTCCCTTTCAGAACTTCAAATGATGTTTATATTCAGTGGGGAATGATGATGTATACACATTATTAAAAAACATTGTAAAAAATTCTGTTTTACTTACTGAATTCAGGTAAATAGTGGAACCATCTGTGAATGTATGCTTGCTAGTGTCACAGCTTGTGAGTGAGGATTCCAAAATGTAATGGGTAGTGTTTTCCTTTGCTTTGCATTTAGGATCCAAGAGAGAAACCTGTGTCACTGTAGAAGTATCCATCTGCAGGGGAGAAATAAATACTAAAACATGCAATCTTCTTACAGGGTGCTGAACGTAGGGTTAGTTATTTTGGCCCGCATAAATATGTTCACATTATGAACACACTGATCTCTTTCATTCTTGTCAGCACCTAACAAAACAACTACATTTTAATTCTTGCTGTGCTGGCAACAGAAGTCTTGGGAGTGAAATCCCTCTTGCTCTTAAGTGTAGTAACTTTGATATATGCTTCAATTGACGAACATGCACAACGAGTGACAAAAAAAAAGGTTGCTTTCTGCACATAACGCACAGGAAATTGTATCAGAGGCAAATTGATAACCAGTTTTTCAATGAAATCCATTTTTTGCACTTTGCTTCTAATATGGCTGCTGAAATATTGTTTCCAGATGGCCTGATTAAACAAGGTCCTGTATAATCAGAATTAAATGTGGTTTTTCTTGAACTGCATTTAAACCTTTTGGTAACAAACATGTAGACTTCCTGTTTGTTTGTCAGCACATTACAAAATCAAATACCTAAGCAGTTACAAACAGTGAGCTCATGTCCCGATCCAGATCTTCAATCTGTGCTTCTTTGACTAGGGCACAAGATGAAATCATCCTCCAGATGCAAGTGTTCCATTGGGTGGGTAGAGTGGGAAGAATAATGTAGTCTGACATGCCCTACTCAAATCTCAACTGCTTCAAATTATTCAAGGAGTCTCACTGATTGTAGAGAAGCCTATGTCCCATACTGCTTTTGCCCAACACTTGGGAAAAAAACTATACATTACAAGAAAATGTAAGGTAGAAAATACAGGAGAGTATGGAAAGCTTTTTTTAAATTTTTTTTAAATAAAGGTAAGAATCTTGAAGCTGATCTGTTGGGAGATAGGGAACCAATGAAACCTGGTAATGATGGGTGTAATGAACATGCAAAGTTTCATGTAGGCAAGGATGCGAATAAAAAACTTTTGGAAGAACTGGAGTTTGTGGATAGTGGCTGATGAGGAAGGCATTTGAAAAGTTGAGTCCGGAGGGGATGAAGGGATGGATGAGGGTTTTGGCAGCATGATATAGAATGGAAACGGGCAGAAAAGTTGAAGAAAAGTGGTCCTGGTCAAGGACCAGATGTGAGGATGGAAAGATAACTGAGGCTTGAACCAAAATTGCATTCAGTGAGTTGGGAAGAGAGAAATCAGGAAGATTGGGCAAGTTGGAGCCAGAGGAAAGGTGTGGCCAAGAGCCGAGAAGGATGGCTTCCAACTCGTCCATCTTTATCTGAAGAAAGTTGAGGCTTATCCAGGACTTGATGTGTGAGCAACAGATGTTCAGCACATCACTGGACCTGACATCAAGGGTAGAAGTACAGATGTAGATTTGGGTGTCATCTACAGACATGAGGAAACCGACTCCATGCGGATGCGGCCCTCAAAGGAAAACAAGTAGATGCAGATGACTATCTCGGGGTGAGAAGAGAAGCCATTGGGGGAAACAAACCTGCAAACTGTCTTTTTCAACTGCGACTATCATTCTATGATCCTCACATCGCAGAGACAGTACCACGTTATCGATGGCCTGAACCTCCTCTGGTTCAGCTAGTCCTTTCTTCATCAATTTTTCAAGAGGTCCGTCCCAGGGCCTTTGTGGCATTTCATGGATTGTGTCTCCCTTGTCATAATCTTCTCCAAAGGGAAATCGAAATCGAAATGAGTCTGAAATTTGAGGTAACTTTTGTTCAGGAAACATTTGTCCAGGAAATTGAAGAGGCTCTCTGAGAATTTCAAACTCTGGAGGAAAAAATGACTTTGCCTCATCTTGTTGAACTGTTGAGAAAAAGAACAATGGTTTTTAAATCCTTTTTAATTAAATATTTTTATTTTTAATACTTAATTCCCAAACAATAAAATAACTGAAGACCATGAAAAACCCAAATATTGTTTGAAATTTAAGTATGTTCACTTTTTATAAAGGAGAAATTCATTCTTATTGCACTTTTAGCAATCTGTGTTATGTCAAATAGATTTGAAACAAGTGTAATGTTTGTATTTCTTTTTGAAAAATGGAGGTGCTCTCACAGGTCAGAGGCTCGAAATGATTCACAATGATAGCGGTAACATCATTATCTTAAAATTTTAATGTGTAGAATTTTCAAACTTCGTATACCATACTTTCTATTAAAAGTTTTCCTTATTATTTTATCAACCTTGAAGGAGAACCCTTTAATGGGGGAAAAGTACAATTTAAGATCTTAACATGGTATAGCGTTTCACCCTTAAATCACTACAAAATGATCCATTTGTAGATGAACAAGGTGATATATGTACAATATATATCAGCAATGAATACCACGAAACTTGGCAGGAAGGTGAAAGAGGGATAGACTCCACAACCTACAATGGGGGTGCAGAAGCCAATTGCAGTTTTATTACTCTATCACATATATAGCTTTGGATTTCCACTGCAACAGACTAGGAAAAGCAGCAGGAGGGGAAGGGGGCAGGCTGCCTTGCGGGACTTTAAATTGCTGGACAGTCATAGTATAATTACTTCATTCACTTTTCAATTACCACTCTGCAGGATTTTTTTTCTCTCTCAAACTCCTGCACCTCCCCCGCTCCTCAACCACTAACATGTGCATACAATATTTTTTTGGAAGGTCAACAAGGTGTAATTTGACACATTCAACCTGCACTTCACAGAAACCGAATAACAAACTGGATTGCCTGTTAGGTAAAGAAAAAGATTACCGCACAGGAAATTTTATTCAAAGTGCCTTGCTCAGGTGTATGCCAGATTGAGCCTGTGGAAACAGGCCAAATATTGTGTTGTCCCGTTTGATTCCACTCTGGCAACGTGGTCTGCTGTAGTGATTAACAATGTGGTTTCGGCATTTCAACGAAATGCCTGTTTTATCAATGTGGTTAGGTGAGGTGCTATGTAAAAGCTTGCCTCTTCCTGAGGAAAATTTAAAGAGTGAGTCACTACTTCACCACAAGTTGCTAACAAAACCATGTTTGCAACTCTTCCCTCCACAGGCTGCAGATAATCCAGAACTCTACAGTCCGTGTCCTCTCCCACACCAAACTCCATGACCCCATCTACCCCATTCTCGCCCGACTCCACTGGCTCCCTATCCTTCAGAGGATCCAGTTCAAGATCGTGGTCCTCACATACAAAGCCCTCCATGGCCTCACCCCACCTTACCTCTGCGACCTCCTAACCCCCTACCAACTGCTCAGCCGGCTCCGGCCTGCTCCACATCCCCCGACCCATCCGCCCCACCATTGGCGGGAGAGCCTTCATCCACTCTGCCCCCAACCTCCGGAATTCCATCCCTCAATCACTCCGCCTCATCCCCTCCGTAGCCTCCTTCAAGTCCTGCCTCAAAACCCTCCTCTTCGACCATGCCATCGGTCAACCCCTTCCCCTCCCAGCCCGGGTCTGAAATGCTGTACACTGTCCAGTGCCTTGGGACATCCTCCCAACATGAAAGGCGCTATACAAATGTAATCTTGTTGTTTTGTGTATTACACTGTTATTGCTACTAAGACATCCCATTCTTGCAATCTATTCATTTGCAATGACTAAACTTACCAGATTCTTGAAGTCTTAAATGAATTTGGTTTGCAACACCAACTTTTGTATAGGAAGTGATACGACTGTGACTACGTTCTTGTGCCCAGCTTATAAGATCAATGTAGTTGGACTTCAGATTTCGCAATACTTCTTTCTTCACAGTCATCAAGCCTTCCATCTCCCGATTGATTTTGATGTTGATGCTGTCAGAGGCCTGGATGTGATGGAAATAAATTGACACAAATAAGCTATTTACTTTCTTTCTGGCTGTTGCTTTTATTGGGAATCCCAACAGACTGACGTCAGGGTCCTACCATCTCCCTGTCTCTGTCACCTTCTCCTATCCCACTCTTCTGCTCAACCCTCTGCTCAACTAACTGCTGTATATCCCCCTCCATACCACCATTGGTGGCTCAGCCTTGATCAACTAATTCCCTATCCTCTGGAACTGCGGCTGCCCACCCCCACTCTCTCTGTCTTTAAATCCCACCAAAAACTTACTTCTAAGATCATCTTCCCCTTACCCCCATCTTCGGTGTCCAATCCTGCCTTGCTAGTAGTAGTATCCTACTTAAAGGCTCTGTTTTTGTTGTTGGTGGTGGTCTTGTTGTTGAGAGTGTGGGGAAAAGGCAGTAGAATGGGACCAAATGAATTGTTCTTTTAGAGAGCGAGCACAGGCATAACGGGACAAATGGCTTCCTTTTGTGCTACAAATTTTTATTGCTCAATTATAGAATTTGCTATCTTTTGTCATAGAACTAATCTAATTCATAAATAATTTGATAAAGCAAAGATATTTTATTTATGTTTAGAATAGTTTTTGAAATTACTTACATAATTTAGTTGCTTATCTTCAAATAAAAAAAACACATGTACAAGCAATTTTGCATCTGGATGTCCATTTAAGAAAATAAATTGAGGGCAAGAGAAGGTTAATTAATCTTAACTAGTTTGTTTCTCATAATGTATTACAGCTCGAGGCAGCTATTATCTATTGTCACATCTCCCTAACAAAACCTATACTCCCAACTGTCAGAACCATGCTTCAGATGTTATCTGCAACTTCCTGCATCAGAAATCCATCAGTTTCTTTACTGAGACAACTTTGTGATACAAATCTTACCCCAATCTAAGCTGCTGGCTCAAAACAGAATTTCTTACATGATGAATGCTGATTAAACTAGTGCAAAATACATTAATCTATCATGAAAACGTACTTTCCCCATTTGTACATTTCCGCTAATGTTTACCACAATGAACGTAAATTAATGGCTGGTATGATGGTGTGTGTTTACAGCATTGTAACTCAATATCACATAAGCTCATATTGGTTCCTAATCAGAACTTTGCAGAGTAGAAAGTGCTGTGGTGGTTGTTTCAAGAAAGATATTATCAGAGGGTAGAAATGGTACTCAACCTTTCTTGAAGGTTGGCTAGAGAAGAGGGATTTTGTGGGAGCATGCTGTCCATCAACTCTTAATTCCATCTCAAGCAGGTGGAATTAAGGACCATATATAACTTTCAAGAACTAACTACCATGATGAAAACCACAATTTTTACAACCAATTTAACAAATGAACAGCCTCAAATTCATATTGTGTTTGTTCATGGATACAAATCATGCAAAGAGCTATGGGACCTGTGGTGCATTTTGTCCCTGTTTCTCGATTAGATGCTGCACATTTTTGGAATTTGGTAGAATAAATTGACCATTTAGTAATGCTTTTTTTATTAGCCCCACTTCGACAAATAATTTGTATATTTACCTGAACCTCCAAAGATATTTTTTACAATAGCTTTAAAAGCTACAATAATTATACAGTGTAGTGCTTGTGTGTACATTGGGGGTGGGGGGAATGAGAAGGGTATAAATTATTACTTCTCAACCACAATTCAATACACACAAAAAATCTCCCGAGTCTAAATAATTGACCCAAATTAGTAATATTCAGTAAAATAAACTCTTTCTCTCAAAGAAAAGCCACATGGAACAGATGCATTTATGGTTTGTTTAGCAGTCTGACCATTCTGAGCAGAATGACACACGATATAAATTTCATGCTTCAAATAATGTTTTTCATTGAAATGCATGATCATTTCACAGGCATAATGCAGTGTATCTTTACTAAATTCCCCATTTGTTCCTCATTTTGTTTGCCCTTATTGTGACCAAAATTTAATCCTTTCCCACTGAAAATTCCCACGGATTCATCAATCCGCTCAGACATCCACTGTGGTTGTATTGTTTTCATGAGCACCACAATCACGGTTAATTATTCAATTTCTCCTTCAGGATTTCTAAAGCGTTACACCCTCATACTTCACCTATAAATGTTCATTCACTTCCCCTTTTGATGAGACGTTGATCTCTCCTTTCTTCAGTGTCAAATTATTAGGTTTACTATAGATTCCTCTTTGTAATTGTGATTAACTTATTCATTTCATGTTTCTTTTCTAATAAGTTTGACAATCATTTAATGTAATGCTTCTTTATGTTTATTTCAGCTGTTAATGTTTTTAAAACTTTCGTTCATGATCCAATATCTCATTCAGGTAGAATTACCTCTCTGTTTCCTCCGTTTAGATTCATTGTTAAAGAAAGGTCAAATTTCAACATATGTTTGTAATAAGAATAGTTGAATTTATCACCTAAAATCAAGTTGCCCAATTTCCCCTTCTGCATGACATTGATTTCATGCTGTGGACAGACAGCTGAACAAATACTGGTTTCAGAAGTGCATTGTCATGACTGGCACAGTCCCATTCCAATTCTCGGAGGCATTTAACTCGTGTTGCTGCATTCTTCATTCTTCCCACACCATGTCAAGTAATCAAACTGTGGGAACACTATACTGCTAAATTTGTTTAAAAGCAAAATTATGGCACTATATCTTCACACGCAGATAAGAAGCTCTATTTTGATAAATAACTTTTTAAAGAGACCTGACACGATTTCACAATCCAGTTAACCAAAAAATAATTTAGTTGTTAGGAAACTTGGCTTTCTTCCCAATAAAAAGGTTGACAGTTGCCTTTCTGGCATGCAGCACGGCAACAGGTGTCTCTAACACTGGCAAGTAATTTTTTAAAAAAAGTGAAAACCTACATATTGGATTTTATCAGTTGTTTAGAAAAGGAGTCATAAAATAATTAGATTCAATGGTTTTAAACAAACCAGGATTTTTTGAATGCTCTTGACTACATCAAGAATGAAGAAATCCATGACTTGACAAGACAAAAATAAATCTGTAAGAACTTTTCTTCAGCTGCTGTGTTCGAAGAAACAATTTCCTTTTGGTTTACATACTGTTGGGTTAAGTGTGAAACTACTATATAGAGCTGTATAAACAGGAGGTTTAGAACAAATCTCCGCAATTTACGAGTCAGAACAGAATAGTCCTGAAAATTAGATTTTCTGACATGTCCAAAATAAATTCTAGGCATGTGAGGTAATCCTCAACAAAAGGTATTGATGACACATTTATACTTTGGTATCCAGCAATTAAATAATCACCTTGCAATCAAGTTTCATTTATCAAATCTAATGAGTGGTGTTTTCTATTCAAAATTCATTGCATTTAGAGATTTGAATATGTATTCCAGTTTTGATTTTTTGTATTCATACAATTCTTCTAGGTAGGGAAGCTTCAGATAAACTCCCTAGTCAATGCAAATCATTTTTCAGCTGCATCAGGGGAATAGTTTCAACAAAATACTCCATCTAGACTTTTTTCCCTTTTTAAATCAATCAAGATATGAATAATAATTTAGGACATTCCATAACTGCTGGAACTTATTCAAAATGGAAACTTTCTTTTTATCTTTTGCAGCATGGGGCTCCACAACTTTCCCAAATCTGAAAGAGGCCCTTAGCTCTAGATAAAATAACAAAGCTAAGAAAAGGATGGAAACATGTATCAACAAGAAAAGCATTAACTTTACCCCTGAGAGCAAACCTAGATAAGCTGTAATTTTTTTTTGAAAATGTAGAACTCAAAAGCCCAAGGGAACCAATGCACATTGCTGGTACTATACTCCAGGTTTCACATTACACTCTTCAATTATCCAGTTTGATGTTGTGAAAAATACCATGGCTTTGCAAGAATTAACTTAATTTGTGGTTTAAAGCACATCATCACCCAAATATTACTGAGTTTCTTTCAAGTAACTCTTGAATGTCACAGAAAAGATAGAAAATCGTATTTTGCTGGTCCAAAGTAGATTTTTCTTTACACATCTATTTTCGTTTTTAGAACTGTTTGGAAGATTACATTTTTAAAGTTTTTTTTGTTAACACGACAAACTTGCGTATATACTTTCATGTAGGCTAATGTTTGAGAGCACTTCACAAAGATCGGTTGCTGAGCAAGGCAGGAAGTGAGGAGGTAAGGGAAAGGTTAAAGATATAGGTTTTTAGGTGGGATTTAAGAACAGATAAGATTGGGGTAGAGGAAGGCAGTTCCAGACATTCGGGACATAGTAAACGATTGTTCAGCCATGGCTGACAGTTGTGGATCTCCCTCCTTCCCTCCTGCTTGCCTGTATCTGTAGCTTGGTTCGTTGGTAGCACTCTCACCTCCTTGTCAAGTTTTGGATTCAAGCCCATCTGTTCTTTGAGCACACCATCTAGGCTGGCACTCCAACACAGTGCTGGGACTGTTTTGAGGTATCATCTTTTGGATGAGATGTTAAACCAAGGTCCCATCTGCCTCTTCAGATGGATATTAAAAATTCTATTGGTACTATTTTAAAACAGAAGCGAGTTTCTCCTTATATCCATCAGATAAATTGGTCGTTCACTTCATGGTTGTTCGTGGGATACTGCTGTGTGCAAATTGGTTGCCATATTTACCTACAAATATATAGTTGCTACACTTTATAGTCAAATCCTGTGAAGCACTTTGAAATGTCTCGATGAGGTGCTACATCAAATGCAAGGATTATAAATCCAATCTAAAAACCAAAGTCTTCTACGTCTATGGTGACCTTCCCCTCTCCCCTTCAATACTTGGCATCCAAAATCATCTCTGATGTGCTCTTGAGATATTTTCCTCCCTAAAGGGCACTATATGAACATAAGTTGTTTGTTATTTTTAGCTTGGTCTCTAGTTTGAAGTCATCAATCTACAACATTTAAAATTCAAATACTTACTACTACTTCCAGCTTTCCATAAATGTCACGTGAGTTGATTACCCAATTGACGGCCTTCTCACATTTGAGGACAAGCAAAATATTTTTGTGAAGACTGGAGGCTGCTTCCAATGGTCGTATGTCAACAATTATATCCATCTTGAAAACCCTGCTATGGAACAATTTAAGGCAAAGTAAAGTGCATGCCAGAAACATTTGACTAAACCTGAACTTCTTCCAACAAAACGTGTCTCTAGTGTCTGGCCAGATGATTAAAAAGTTGGATTTAAGCCCAGACAATAGTACATGTGCAAACAGGCTACTACTCCATATACATTATAAGATGATTCACAACAGTTTAATCAAAATAACACTACACATTTTTGCTAGTGGCTGTTGAAAGGAAAGGTTTTGTTAAGGTGGAATTTGATCACGAACAAAAGTGCATTTCTGCTTTTTACTATCGCGTATGAATAGTTTCAAATTTGCTTCCTAATAACCCATTCCAGCTTTGATTACCCTATGAATAGAGAAATACTTGTTAGGATCTGTTCTCAACCTGGGCTTCATAAATTACTTAACACACTGCCTTCGGCATATCTGAAAGCATTTGTTTTAGGCTTACTTTCTCAATTCCCTATTTCAATGTACAATATAATAGAAAATGCTACAAACATGCATATACATAACAACAACAACAAAATTACATTTGTATCGCGCCTTTCACGTCAGGAGGACGTACTATTTTTCAGGAACTTTTTTCTAAAATTCTTGAATATGATAAACATATACCTCAATTTAGAAAAAAAATGGTCTAAAATGAATATTTATAATTTCTCATGGTTAATAGATAACCTTTCAGAAGCTTTAAGGTTTTTCAGGACTTGCACAAACAGTATTTTATGATCCGTATAATTATCTGTATAATCTTCCTTGAAAATTAACTTTACATGTAAATTTCTCTTTGATACAAATTTCAAAAAGATTAAAACTAAGCTGAAAAGGGGGCTTTTTGGGGAGGAGGGTGTTAACTTCTAAATGTTTAAGAAAATTATTCTATCTTAAATGGAAACAATGAAGTTATCTGCATCATAAACTGTATACTGAAGTTGAATGTAATTCCAAGAATTGTGCAATACAAAACATAGCTTCCCTGTTAAATAATGGTCACTCGAGAGTTGTCTGGGACTATAGTATGTTGGTTCTGTCCAACTAATAAAAATTTAACCAAGACTAGACGCACATAGTTTACAAAACCTGGTTTAAGACATGCCAAAAATGTTAAGTGATTTTACAAATATGTTTAAGTGATGACACAATAGGTTGCAATATTTCATTTCAATTTTAAAATAATCGTGCATTTGAAGGATTAATTCATTGACTTATTTTTCAGTGTCGCACAGCACGGAATGTTTTAAATAGAAAAATAATTGATCTTTTTTTGCTAAATTTCTAGTTTTATGCAGTATCACCAGCTACCTGCACCACACCTTGTCCATGATTATTTGTTGACATTTTAAAAGAGTATTAAGTGGCATTGCATACAGTTTGTTGAATCATCAGAAAATAAACAAATTGAAATTTATCATGTACCTATAAGGACTAGAGGTGGAAGATTCAAGTTGAACTATATGAATTTCCTTTTCTTCTCCTGGATTGGATAGCACACAACCTTCTGCCAATTGCGTCTGAAGATATGCTGCAAGATAATTCTGTGACAAAAAGTTCTTCTCTATGATGCATGTTGGTGGCAACAAGTGATCTGAGAAAAGGAAAGGGGGTAATTTGTATCTGAAATAAAATTTCAAAAAGTCTCATTTACTGAAAGCTTGGAACACTAAATACATCAATTGCACAGCTGCATTTACCCACCTTCACCCACTTTGATGTAGATGTTATTAGCCTTGTTTAGTTCAGTGAATGAGGTCACTGATCCATATTTTTTCAAGGTCCATTGTAGCAGATGTTTGCTGCCTTGGGGCAGAACTTCCTCCTTCAATGGAGTTGACATAGTAAAGTTTCTTGTTGGAAAGCGAATACTTGAATTTTTTGATACCTGAGGGAACGAGAAATAAAAAAGGTGAAACAGTTGCTAACCCAGGTTCAGTGTGTGGGCGTGTGTGAGACAGTAAGTGAGGAAAACCCATTTCAATATATGAAATCATATTGCTGCATTTATTTATCTTTACATTGAGTGACAATAAATATTCAATATTCCAAATGTATGTGATAAAACTATTAATCAGATACTAAATAAATTATAGTAACCTTTGAACTTTAAGGCTCGTCACAAATCAGAGTTCCAAATTTTAAAATAATCTGGTTATTTTTACATTGAATTTATTCGCATTGAATTTTTCATCAATAAGTAAGATAGCAAAGGCAGAAAATGAAGCACTTTTCTACACTGTTAATCCAGTACTATCATGTCTCGTGTTGAGGTTGACAAAGCACTCATTAGTTAGCAAAGTTATTGTGTACTGGTCCCTCAATTACCAGAAAAAAGCTTCTTGGAGCACAAGTTGTTTCTCCAGCAAGCAATCAAATGTGAATCATGCTGATTTGCAAGACCTCAACTTCGAAGTTGGAGGCAAGGATTGTTTTTGATACTCAGCATGACTTACATGGAGTTCCCTGCAGGAGATGCAGTTTATGCCATAACGGCATTTTCCTAGCGACAAGGCCACAGTTTTCTGAGAACCTTTTTTGTCAACCACAGATTAGATGCACTGTTTTCCAAAAGAGCAAGGCTTATCCAGCACAATGTCTCCCTTCATTCATCTACCATATGTACACATAACGTTTGGCTGAAACTACTAAAACAAAATCACTAATGCAAACGTGAAAGCAGTCCAGAAATATAAACAACTGTACAATAGTGAATGAGTGGAATACAACTCTTACTGACACCAAAATCTAGTATAGATTAAAAATTGGCAGTCAGATCCTCGACCACAGCAACTGGCCTTACTGGAATAATTCCAGTACGTTTCATGTCCCAGTGATAAACAACACGTGTCCAACAAGCTACGTCTTAATGCACCTACATCTGGTCTAGACAGAGTCTGCTTGAAATCCTTCTTTTCCCTTGCTACTTTTAACAATCTGGTTATCTGAGAAAAACAGCAACCTAGCTTGCGGGTGATAGAGAAGAAATTTCTCAACAGGATTTATTTTTACTATTTTTTCTATTACTTTAACAAGTACTTCTCCATGCCCAGTTACTCTAAGCATTTTGCTACTTGAAGCTCCCCCTTCTAGATTCCTTCTTTACACATAGTCTTGTAGCTCAGTGGTTAGAACACTTGCCTTGAAAGCGAGAGACCTAGGTTCGATTCTCAGAACAGCGAAACATTGGGCAAGTTTCCTTATTCCACACGCCTGATAATAATTGCTCAAGAAAAAACAATAATAAATTGTTCACTTCAATTCACCGTTTGTGCGACACTGCTGTGAGCAATTGGCTGCCACATTTCGCCCACAAATATAGTCAATTCACTTTACAGTCTATTCTGTGAAGCACTTTGAGACGTCTAGAAGACCTGAAAAGCGCTCTATCAAATGCAAAGATTATTATAGTCCACTCTTTTATGGTTTTTTCAAAGGTTTACCGAAATATACAGTTTAAATCTAACACAGATGGATTGGTGTCCAACACTTTCTTCATTAATGCCAAAACATTGTAAAGTGGAGGCAACCTTTGGACACTATTGTTAGGAAATCTGTCTGTGTTAGTGTGAGGGCAATAAAAAAAATAAGTGCAAGGTTCAGCATAGTGCAATGTAAAATAAATAAATCATAGTTAAGATATTTTACATTATCATATGGCCATAACCACAGAATTGCAGGGCCATGCAATATCTGTGATATAGTCAATCAATACCATTCTAGGTAAGGTCATAGCTTCAGTTGAATTTTTGAGCTTTCAATTAATGATCAGTTAGGAGGATAGTTAAGAGCGGATTCTGGTCTGATCTTCTGGAGAGCCTAGACAACGATCTTTCTGTAAGTCAGTAAATCTAACTGTTGCATACCTAAAGGTTTTTTAAAAAAATGTTAATTTCTTCAGAATTCAGTTGTCTTATTTGATCAATCAATGCTAATTTTCCAAATTTAACACCAAATATTAAAACTGCTAATGAACCATAAAAAAATATAAAGTAAGTGAACGCCTCACAATCAAACCCAAAAATCAGTGCATACAGAGTAGAGATCATTGAATCTGGCTGGAAAACAGAAAATGCTACTCCAACACATGATTCTGTCACGTACAGCATGGGAGAGGGTAAAGCAGGTCACAATGTTATTACATTCCAAAGTTAATAAAGTGTTATGGATGATGACTTGTCAATTGTTTTCTTCAGGTCAGCCATGTGTGGAAGATGCAGAACAAAGAAATATCAGACCGTTTATCATTATTAATATGAAACTCAAACAATTAAATATCCAGATATTTCAATCAGCTCTTTTGTACATTTTTTTTAAAATCAGTGAATGTCAAGTGCAGTTTGCAATTAAAAATACAGAGATCAGAGTGAACGGTATTTGTTGTTAAAAATTATTGGAAAGATACAAAGAATAGTGTGTCAGCAACGTACAGATCCCCAGCGCCTTGGGACGTCCTCCCGACGTGAAAGGCGCTCTATAAATTCAATCTTGTTGTTGTTGTATTTGTAATATAGGCGTCAGAGGCTGATTGTGTCATCTTCACAAAAAAAAGTAATAGCAGATTTAAGTGGAATAATAACAACAATATTACTGAGTGTAAGGTACTCTGCACCGTTTTGAAAACCAGTATGCTAACAAGATCAGAGGAGAGGTTCTTTTCAGAATACTCACTTTCCTAGTATAATAACAATGCAAACACTGAGAGTTTTGAAAATATTGGTAAATGCCAGTATCAGCCTTATAATTGTTTGATTCCGGCAAGCAAAAGATAACAAATAAGCTATCTTCTGCTCACAGAATTCAAACTCTAGTCAAAGTGAATATTCATGGCCACTGTGAAGGCCAGCAACGGATGGTGGGCTGCTCACTGGAAATTTAAAAAATTGGGGATTTTGAGCCGAGTCCGTCTAGGTCCGAATTCTGGATACCCATTGTCTGGTAACTGGGGGTTAACTGTATTCAGAAGGAAATCATTTGTTTATCAAATCTTGAATAATTTCTGTGGCAAAAATTTGTAATCCATAAAATAAATAATTTGGTAACCGGTTGCTAATTATTTACTGAACGTTATCATTCACTAAGTCCAGTAAATATTTCCCTGTATGCTCACTGCTTTCTAAGAACTGCTATCAAGAGAACGGATGGTAATACTTTCCCATACATTTGCCAATTTTTCCTCTGAACTGAGTGCAAAAAGGTCCACAAGAATGGCCCAGGGTTGATTCAATGCAGAATTTTCTCTCCCCCTGCAGTGAAGCTCGTTTGTCTTATTTGACTCTCAACTCTCCTTTAAATCCCACATCCACAGCTTTCCCTCATCGCCACATCATTGCTCTACCATTACCTCTCCCCTTGGGTTGCCAGAGACCCATATCTATGTGTTTAGCACATCCAGACTGGACTTCGCTAACTCTGTTCACCACACTTCCTACTTCTTCCCTCTACTTCCCAGCTCTTCCCTCCACAAACTGCAGACCATTCAGTCACAGAACTCTGCAGCTCATGTCCCCTATCACAACCATTTCTGCCCGGCTCCACTCGACTCCCCAACCCCCCCAGAGGATTGAGTCCAAGATCCTCACCTTTAAATCCCTTCACGGTCTTGCCCCATCTCACTGACCTTCTAAAACCCTACCAACCCACCTGCTTCATCTGCTCGGCGGGCACTAGCTTGCTTCACATCTCCCCATCGGCGGTAAGGCCTTCAGCCTTTGCTCTCTGGAACACCATCCCAGAGTCTCTTTGCCTCACCCCTTCGCTCGCCTCTTTCAAGATCCATCTCAATACCTTCCTCTTTGACTGCGTCTTCGATCATCTTCCCACACCCCACCCCACCGACCTTGGCCCCAACCCCAGTTTGGATGCATACCTTCAACTGTCTGTAAATGCCATATAAATCCAAATTGTTATTTTTGGCTTCTACATGTTGCCTCTCTGTAGTAGTATGGTGAAGAATGTACTTTGTAAACAGGAGAATTGTATCTGTAATCTATTAATTCATGGTGAGCACAGTGATCTTTCAATTACATCAGTCACGAGCATCTTTTTCAGACAATGGGAAAATTATTTAACACAAACAACGTGATGCTCTAATGAGAAGATAGTAAGATGAGGATTTTGGAAGAATTCATCTGAATCTCTCTTGTGATAAAGCATCTATCTTGATACCAAACAACAAGCAACAAATGTGATTGCTGAAAGCCTGAATAGACAGCTTTCTAAAGAACACAATAGGGTAAATTAACTGTGATTTTAGACCTTCAGTGCTTGAATTGCCCAGTGCCACTGAAACAGATGAAATCTCCAACTCACTTAGACTGGAACAGGGTAATAACTGTATCTAAATATTAAATTGAACTTTAAAAATAATTTGCCAGATGGACAACAAACATAGCTGCTCCAATCAGCCTAGAGACTGAGATAAGATTTGGCTGTAATCCTGCAGTATGACGATAAATATGCCAGCTGTTTCTGAGTGTCCAGGAAGCATTTCTCTGGCATGAAAACCAGTTCTGAAACTGTCTGGAACCCGACTCCTATGTAGGTGATATACTGACTAAATTTTCATTTTGAATTCTTCTATATTTACCAAAAGACGCAATAGTCTCAAAGGGGAGCCTGCCTGTTGTGCAGCTCTCTGGCTGCTTCTACTGAGTATGTTCTCATGTTTTCTAGGTAAGGGGTACAGCTGCAATCCCTTCAGACACAGGTATGCAGCTAATGCAGACAGACATTACATAAACCATTTTTGGGATGGGTAAAAGACGCTAGGACAGCATCATATGCTAGTACAATATACTTACCATCTTAGATATTTTGAAATGTTCTCCCAAGTGAGTTTTTTTATATGTGTGGTTCCTAGCCAAACTTTTGGATTACACTGCCTGAATGATTAAGGGTTGTACAGGCTTGAATTTCTCTTTTCCAAATCGAATATCCAGAATTCATCATGAACCCAGACATTTTCCAAGCACAAACAATAACAACTTGCATTTATATAGCGACTTCATGCGGGATAGTGTCCTGGAGTGCTGACAGTGGCGGAGTCTGACAGGGGTAGAGAGAGGGGGGAAGGTGACCGTAAGCATGGTGAAAAGGTAGGTCTTTAGGCAGGATTTGAAAGTGGGGAGGGAGGGGTACAAACTAGTACGAAGTTGTATTAAGAGAGTCTGTTCTAATATCTAAATAAAAACTACCTTATTACTATATTGCTATGTAGAGGTGGAGAAGAACCTGCCAAGTCGACCAAATTGCAAAATGATTTGAACTTTGAATAGACTTCACAGAAACAGAAGAGGTGCCATTTTGCATTTGTTTTGCTGAATTATGCTCCTGTGGCAATCTGTCTCCAAACATAATTGATAATTGACTAATTTTTTTGTAGATACCTTCTCTCAATCTACTGGTGGGGAGTGGGAAATTGCTAAGAACCTTGAGGAACTGTCAATGACATTTAAACAGCTGTAGTATGTAAGGCATCTTTAGTGTTTGCACACTGAAGTGTTTTACAAGTCACCAATGGAACCTAGTTTTGCTTTGTGGGTATAGCCATTTCCTATGAATTGGATTCACAAAGGTATCAGAGAGTAACCTTCATAAGTAGTTGGATTGATTTTTAATTCGCCATTTGTCAACTTGACAATTCTGTAAGTATGCCCTCTAAAATTTGAAGATCTTCTCAACTACAATAATATATTGTGTGTGCCTATTGAATAGTACTGCCTGGTGGTAGTTTTGGCTTATCCTATAAGGATTCTGCTTTTCATAAACTAGATTAAAACTTGAAACATTTCTCAATTGGCCTTAAAGCTATGAGAATGTTATTACTCAACCTAATAATGTAAGAATGTACAAATGAAGGTCATGCAATATTTCACTGTAGGGGAACCTGGAAACCATATATATTCATACTACTATTGGGAGTAGAATATTGACACAATCTATTTAACTACTGCAAAATGCATTGTATTTTACCACTTTAACCTGAAAACAAATTATATTCTTCTACTAAACCCCACAGTATTTCAGTTTACGCATCATCTGCTATGTAATCATCTTTTCCAATGTTTTCTATTAATGTTTAACATAGTTGTATTATCTACTTGCTCCCTACAGTATGAGTAGATATTTATTGGGTACACTGTAGGGATTTGTATTCACAACTTTTGTTTCAGCAATAAATATGCTGTACTATGCATGTTTGGAAGAACTAAATCAACTTACATGGAAAAGTCGCTTTACTCCTGGTGCCAGCCTCTCTGCCTTGATCACCCAGGTCACTGTTCTGGGGGAGTTAAGGACAAATACCAAAGGCTTTTGATGGACATCTACAGATGAAATAGGTCGCAAATTCAGGGTAACCTTTGGGGAAGAAATGAAAAGTAAAAAATTACTTTGAACCAAGTTTCAAAAATTCCAAACAGCAAACTGTACAACTTAAATCATTTTCTGCTATTTTCATCACTGATACCTTCACATACAATTAAAATTTTCCACAAGCAAACACTGTGCTTAAATGTTTAATCAGCCAAACGTTTTTTAAACTGTTTTTCATTTTTATTTGATCAATATGCTTAATAATTATACACTGTTATACATCCAACATTTCTTGTAGGGTTAATTATGCTTGAAATAAGATAATCTGTATTCAAAGCTACTAAAACATTTAGAAAATAAAAGCACATGCCTTTTAGCTATAGTTTTGTTTTCGTTCTGTACACCTTAGATTGATACAACACAAGAATTCTTTGTTCAAAACACTTTGGAGTAAATGAAGATCTCCTTTTTATACAGTATGGATCATATCATGATTTGTCTTGCTGAACAGCTTCCTGCTTTGCTAAACAGGAAAACTTCAGTAACATTCATACTCATACAGAGTCCTATATTAGCAGATTTCCAAAACATGCTCAACAAAGCAGCACATGAAAAACCCCTTCAGAAACTGGTGTCACTGAGTATCAAGGGAAAGGCATGGTCATGGATTCAAAACTGACTGATGGGAAGGAAGCTGAGGAAAGTTATTTGGTAGTTAGATCAAAATAAGTAGGGTACTTTAGGGGTCTGTTCAGAACCCCCTCCTGTTCCTTGCATAGATCCAAGGCTTCAAGGAATGACTGTAAATTTAATTTCTTACAAAAGTGAGCATTGTTTTCAATATAATCTTTATTTAATCTCTGAAATTCAGATTGTTTTAGTTATGTTTAGATAAAGTATGTAACCCTTAAGAGAATAAATGTAAAAAACTATATATAAACTCAAGATTACAGAAGACAATAATACAAAACAATTGGCACAGTAATACAAACCTTCCTGGCCTAAGTTAACCATATAAGTTTCTTTAATCCCCACCCAACACACACAAAAAAGTGATATTGATGTCTAATTGGAAATATCAAGGGAATCACGGTTTGAGTTTGATATGTTAAACTGAAAAAGAACAAATTCTTAAACGTATTTCCTTCTCTTTGGTTTCCCTGGTACTATACACCATCCTACAAACATGAGAATATGTCTGTGAGTTGTTCCCAAATCTCTGCCATGCTCTGGTGAATTGTTTGCCAATTGTTTTATAGGGAAACTTCTTGACTCCACTGACCGATTCCAGATGGCCTACTCAGCATGTGATGAACAAATGAGTGTACATCAATATACAGTTCTATATGGCAGGTGTCCTTAAAATATGTTCTTATTGTATAAAGCTACTTGTATATATTCACAATTAGTTGAATTATATATTAATTGACAAGTAACATTTTATGAATTTTATCTTGAAAATACAGTACTTATAAGCAAGTATATGCCATACACAGATGGCCAAGTACTATCGTACCAATTGCATTCAGACTCTGATGCTGTCAAGTTAACATACTGAAAACTCCTTACTACAGTGTTGGCTGTTGAGCACAGACTGCTCTGCTCTTCTGCTTTTAGATCTTTCCAAAGGGAACAGTCTGAAAAGACGCCATTCATCCAGACAGGATCTATCTCCCAGATAATGTTTCATTGCCAGTTAATTAGTATTTTATTTAGCAAATCAGAGTGCATTGCACACCACACATCGAGGCAGCATCCTGAGTCATTACTGTAGCACTCCCAGACCTATCAGACAATCTTTTACGGTTGTGTTTGAGAAGCAACATTGAAAATATTTCTGGTCATAATTTTACTAACAGTTGGATGAATTCCACTGTTAACTATATTTTCTGAGGAAGCAGAACTGCTGCAGATAGAAGAAAGAGTCGCCTTGCTATGGAGTGGGGATTAGGAAAGGAGAGATGTGGAAAGCTGACATGACAAAATAAAGTTATTCTAAAAATCTTTAATAATATTTAGTTTCTCATTTAATACAGAAAAAATGTGGCAGGAGTAACTTTATTTAATGTAGTAAATCCTAAAACACCAGATGTTACTGCTGTTTACGTATGGATTTAAGAGATTTTTTTCCTGAGATTTCCTACCAGGCTCAATTTACATCTTGTTTGTCTGCATCTACTCTGAAAATGGCAGGAAAATCAGAAGAAACGTTTCTGTCATGGCCCCATAATAGACATACTTGAAGTCAATAGGCCAAAGACAGCTGCACAAGTTTGTTTCCCAGGAGATGATGGTTTCATGGAAGGCTGAGGATTGCCACAGCAACCAGACTACAAAAACAACTCTCTCATTCAGGGTTCCAGATCCCTGTTAAAGCAATTTGTATTGTGTCACAGAACCAGAACAGAAATGTTGAAAAAGATCAAAGTAAACAAAGTCATTAAAATGTCATTTTAATTTTACCTTAGTTGAAATGTCACAACCTGAGAATTGGTTTGAAACAGATGAAAGCAAGTACTAGAGATTTCTGAGTCTGATTGAACAGTTTCCACTTTGAGGGTCCAGAAATAAACTCCTGATACATTATCTAAAACTACTAAAACTATTGCAAATTCATACTAATTGACTATGGCAAAAAAAATTCAGATTGATATTGTATTTCAACATTAGCTGTCTGCACTTCAACAGCTGTAGTTTGCTTAGGCAATTCTGGACAAATACTCATCAGAAATTATAGAGGCAAAATGTTTCGGCCATGTGAGAAAATTACAAAATATGGCACCTGAAGTCAATAAGGTACTTTAAAATGTGTATTGGAAATGCCAATATGTATTTTTCTAACAGTGAAAGTATCTTATAAGTTGCATTTCTCCTGTTAATATATTTAACATTAACAGATGATTAACTGACAGTAGGTGAAAAACGTCAATGGAAAATTGTATTTTACAAGTGCAGCATAGTGCTGGGTTGATGCTATCTCTGTACTGCCCAACAATGGTTTGACTCTAATATCAGATGACTGTACATTAGTGCAGTAGGCTGCCATTTCCATTCCCCACATCAACCATCTGTGAATTAGATTGTTAGCTTTGTGCCAAGTTACTGATGGCTCTTTTAAACTATGCAGTTGTGCTTGCTAAGATAAAATTGGACTAAACTCATTTGACTTTAAATCCTTACAACAGAACCGACAGTCTTTATGCAAAATCAGATTGTCATAAAAATGATCCAAGAATCAGATCATATGTTCCAATCTGCTCGCTGTCTCTTACCAGCCCTGAGTACTTTCAACTATTGTGGTTCACATACAAAGATCCATGCTCATTTGATAAGGCAACCCCTTCATTGTGTGCCAAACAAGTCATTATATTTAAGGAAAGATTATTCTGACCACCTTCTTCGCTATTCAAGTGACTATATTTATGAATCACCCAAGTCGGTAAAAATTCACATGCTGAATGACTCATTCTCTAAATCTAGATAAAACAATTTGTTTCCACAGGAAGCAAAAAAAAGCAAATACAGTAATTAATATTACACCAATGGGCAAAACCTGGTTACACAGAGCCACAGATTCAGACTTCCAGTGGAATACAATCGCACTGAGGGAGTTGCTACGATTGGACTCTGAAAACAAATAGGTCACTCTTGTGAACTTTCAGAACAAATTCTACATCATGTCAGTTTTGCACAAAGGGTCACATGGAGCCAAACGCTTCAGTCACTACAGAAATGAGAAACAAATATTTCACTACATCAGATAAGCATGGGGTAGAAAGGCTGACTTACACATCTGGTTGCAATTCCTCAAGCACACAGCCTAGTAAATAATGGGGGGAATGGGTGAAAAACAATATGCAGTTACATTAGATTTATCAAAAGTACAACCCAGAGGGACATACTTCCACAGGCATTGGTATTAAGAGGCATGGTTGCTGAAGTGGTAGTGGGCTAAATACATTCTCAGATGCAGCTCAAGGGCATGCATTTGTAAGTCAATCCCAAGTTATGCTAACCTTAAACAGATCACAGTGAGGTCACACAAAAAATTGTGTATGGTTCAGGGCACCCAATTTTCAAAAGTGTATCAATGTATTGGAGGGGGCTCAATGAGGAGCAACAATGATGATTTTAGACTTGGGTTTATGAAGTAAAATTTGCTCATTCACGAATAGGAGTCAGAAAGAAGTTTTGCATCCACTCAGGTTAAATAGTGTGCAATATTGTTGGTCTTTTGGGGTCAATGGAAAAAACAGACTTATTGGACCAAGTGGCCATTTCCTCTACGCAGTATGTCTGTAAACTACCAGATAACTGGAAAAGTAATTAGCTCTATTGGGCAAATATTAACCTGAGACTACATTGTGGGGGGGGGGGGGGGGAGGAGGCAAAAAAAAGAAGAGAACTGGTGAAAGTGAGAAGGACCCAATAGCATTCTACCATAGCAATAGAGAGAATGAAGCAGAACTGTCGATTGGTCCAGAAAACATTCTTACAACCTCAACTGATTGACTGCCAGCAATGAATAAACAAATGTACTTATTCTATAAACTAATTGGACTCACAGGCATTTTAAGGTTCTCAAAGTAAATCAGAAGTCCAGTCCCCCTGAAAACATTCTTTAACTATCTAGTGGCAAAAGTTTCATTACCAATTAACTGCTAATGTTACTTCCTTAAGTTCTTATCCAATATTTCCTCCCATGGGAAGGCTTTTTGAGCCAGCTTCTAGTAAATTTGTGTTACATGTCAAAAGTAAGGCTTGGTCTATGAATGAAATGACAGGCGAATGAACAGACAGGAAACAACTGGTTGGTTTCACTGAAAATGGGCGCCTAGAAATTGCAGGCCACAAGTAATACCCGTTTTGTGCTTAAAGACCGTGTACACTTTTAATTAGGGTTTGGGGAATCAAGCTTTAATATTTTTGCCAGTTGCTTGACTTGATATTTTTAGAATACATTTTGTTTTCTACTTTTTAAATAGAAAAAAATCAATTATAGTAATCAAATAATTCAGACTTTGGGTTAACAGTGAAGTGTAATGACTATGTATTTGACTACGTATTTTTAATGCTAAAATACCGTGTATCTATGGTGTCAATGGTTATTTTTATCAATTTTGAATAATTTTCAATTATAATTCTGATATCTATTGACATAAAAGCCTTCACTTTTAGGATTGCCATGGTTTACCAAAATAAAGAAAACTTGGGACAAAAGGGTATGGAATTGAACAAGCTATTGACTTGATGCCCAGCTCACCTCACCACAAGAACAAAATTCTCATGAGAGTTATAATGTCTGGTAAGTTTCCTCTATATTTTACTTTGTACTAAAGGTACAAAATCACTTCTACAAGAAGGGCCTCTCAAAAAACAGTCTCCAGGAAGATTGTGAAATTTTTCATGATGATTCTTTTTTGTAAATGATTTCAAGTTACAAAATGCAGAACTTATTCTATTTAATCAATAACAGTCCAAATCAATGGTTTGTTCTTTTCTACCGAGAATATACAGTTATTACAACTAAGTACTGCATATCAATGGGAAAGTTGTTACTCCTAAAAACACTTTTTTGTACCTGAAGTTCTGAAACAGTTTCTTTACTATTCTCGACTATTCAACTATTGATGTCACTTCCATAAAATCCTGTTCAATATTTCCTTCCATGGTAAGGCGTTTTGTGCCAATTTTTGTTAAATTAATTTTATATATCAAAAGTAAAGCTCAGCATGGTTATTGAGTAATATTATTTGGGTAGCAGAACTAGGCAAAAAGGCCACTTTAGAGAAGATATTACCTTGGAAAATAATTGAAATGAGATGTGCACAAAGTTGTCCTGCAACATTGTTGAATTTAATGTTATTCTAAAATGTGCTCTCTGCCTACATGTGAATACATAGACCTGAAACCAGAAAGGCACGCTGGGATCCAATTCTAAACAGAAATTGAATGCAAATCATTTCCGTTTGCTTCCTGAGTGGGTTTTGTCAATTTTCGGTTGGGCCACTAAACAAAGCAATGTGCAGAAGTAGGAGTTGGAATTTATATGGTTTGGCTTGTCCTATTTGAATTGTGCTTCTTGCTGAGAGTTTGCAGAAGGGCTTTACTGCTATTGTAGCCCACTATCTTGACCACTCTCAGCTGGGGCAGAAGGCATGGAATAATTTGTCATTTAAGCTTTAAACAAAAAACTGAATGCATTTTGTATATAATTTATTAAATATCTATTTAAGTACTGTATCTATTTAATTTAGATACATTAATATAAATTAGTCTAACTTGTAAGGTTCTGCACTATTCAGATTAAACCCATTTCATCAGTATATCCTCTAATTGAAGGATTTCATGTTCAAAGAGTTATAGTGCATGGTCATTCAATCTAAACAGAGATTAAGGCAATTTATGGACAGTATTAGAAAGGGTGATAGTAATATTTGAAAATCATGAAAATAGCAGATTATTAAACTGCTAATATACACACAGAGTTCTACTGTAAACGGATATTAATTTACCAAAGAGAAAATGAAAGGTCTAGTAGTCCTATACAAGTTTACAGAAGCATGTGAAAATATTGTTGGAAAAGATAACTCATTTAAAAAAAAGCTCCAAATTATGCAGAGTGAACTCCAATATACCCTTAAAACGTCTAGAAGACGTGAAAAGTGCTATATCAAATGCAAGGATTATTTATTTTATTATTATTAAAAGTAAAGGCATTTTGAGACAACTTTGGTGTGCTGCTTTTTGCCAAAGATTGAGCTTCACATAGTAAACATGATGACAAGCAGCTGTGTCTGGCCAACACATGACTATTTCCTCTACAAATGCAATGGTATCCTTGAAGGAGTTGCCAAACCATGTTAAATTCAGTGATTGGCACTTTGAAAACAAGTGCTCTAAAATTTCTCTCCAGAAAAAACAAATAGCATATTAGACTTGGCTGAATCAAAATATAAGGCACCTTCAGTCTAAATGGTAAACTATACTGTATAAACTTAAATATTTTGTGCTTTGGAAGGCTTAAAAAGAGGAACTCTTCAATTTCTGCTTCCAAATGAAGTTACCACAAATGTGTGACTTCTTTGGGTGGAGAACAAGCTCAATATTGTCCCAAAACTGACAAGCTAAATATACGGTATTTAAAGTAATGTTAATTGAAGAAGCAGCTCCTGTAGAAGCAGCAAAGAAATTAGTTGCATCACTTATAGTACAAAAGTTTTATTGCTGTACTATAAAACCACAAACCATTGTTGTCACAATAAACTCACTTACCCAATAAATGCAATGGTGCATTCCATTGCCATTTATATTTCTCTATTTTAAAAGAAGATTGTGAGTTTGACAAATTTGATTTTGTTATGAACACTTTGACTCCAAACCAATGAGATTCTAGACTATGACAATAATTTGAAAGGTGGTCAGGACACCTAACATTGTAGATCCAGAGATCACTCCTAGAGCTGAGTCGTCAAGAGAAAAGAAAAGTTATGACAGAACTGGGACCATGGTGATGATAGGTTTTCATCACTGCTGTTTGCTTCACCGGTATAGTTTATTATGGTGAGAAATTAAAGCCAGATGGTATGCATGATTCCTCATGCTTTTTGAAATCTGGCAATAAGGTGGGTTTCCTTTAGATAGACTTTTTTTTGTAAGATATTTAAAGTGGAAAATAGAGGCTGAATCATGCATGTAATTGACTATACTATGCTGCTTTTAATTTGGTTGGGAGAGTATTCTGTTAACTTCAGATTCAAATCCTGAAAAGTGCTACATTTAAACATAAAACAGAGATAACTAAGAATTATAGTGGATGCAAAACTAATATTTAACTCAGGAAGGCACATATGTGGAGCATGGTTGATGTTTAAGATAAGAGTTGTTCTGCTTTGTTTATAAATCCGAAGTTAAAGCAAAATCTGATCTCTCTACTGTGTTTACAATTCTCTGCTCTGTCCTGTCGCCAGCACCGGTTCTGCAGTTTCCTGTTCATTCTAAGGGAAGGAACACTACTAGTTTCCAAACTTTGTCATTACAATGGAGGGGCAAAGGCAACAGACAAGTGATGCCAAGTATCACAGCATTTTGCACTTAAGAAGAGAACCAGGTTAAAAGGTGACACAGCCAAATCTAGAATGCAATAGATAGTTCAGCTGCAGATGGTTTTGTTTAGTTATATATAATCAGAATTGCTGAATATGTCCTGCTAAATTCGGAGGAGAAATTAATTTTAATTATGCCCAAGGCAATTAAATCATGATATTTTAAGGCCACACAAGAATTGTATTTTGTAACATTTAGGAAAAATTATGATTTCAGCCTTTACATAGACTGCATTACAAAAAGTACCCCTGTGTAGACACTGTGAGTACAGTGTGAGTGATATGGGGCTTGAACCCACACCCTTTTGAATCGGGGGAAAAGTGCAACTAACTGAGCCAGGCTGACACACAATGGCATGTTAACAGCAGAAGCATTACTATTCCAAATCTGAGGCACATGCTGGTGCTGTAACATAATGGCATCGTGGTTGCAAGTGCTGACTTGAGAATTAAAGGAATGGAACCACTCCTCGATGTAACATAATGGCATCCATGTAGTCTTGTTGCTGTTAAACTCAGCGAGTAGAGCAAGTAATAATAATAATCCTTGCATTTTGATATAACGCTTTTCACGTCGGGAGGACGTCCCCAAGCGCTTCACAGAACACACTGTAAAGTGAATTGACTGTATATTTGTGGGCGAACGCGGCAGTCAGTTGCGCAAAGCAATGTCCCACAAACAGTCATATGGATTGAAAATGACCAATTTATTATTGTTTTGTTTTTTTGGAGGGATTATTATTAGGCTCTGTGTGGCGTAAGGAAACTTGCCCAAGGTTTCGCCCTGCCTGGAATTGAACTCAGGCCTCTCACTTGCAAAGCGAGTGCTCTAACCACTGAGCTACAGGACTCCACGTGATGATGTTTATCATGTGAACAATAGTTGCCTTGATTTTCCCTTAAGAAAGTAAGGGACTGCTAAAACAGAACGATTGCTACAAATTATGGTGGTTATTTTACCTTCATTCTTCTTCCAGATGTCCTTGTTTTCTTGTATATTAAAGGAGCCATCTATGAGTACAAGGCTGTCTCATTTTGGCTATACAATACATTCATCTTGATTAGCAACGTGTATCTCACCATCCTTCTTTGTAAATAGTATACCTTGACCATGTTTCTAACAAATCAACCAGCCAGCATTTGCTGTAAAGATTCTCACATTGAGCACTGTAGCAAACTATAATGTTCTCTGCACAACTATTTTTCTTGTTTATATAACACTGGAAACAGAGTTTTGCTTTAACCATGTCATTTGAAATGACCATGCGTTTATCATTGCATTAGTAATCAATCCCTCTCAGTGGGTGATTACATAATTAAGAGTACCTGTAACTGCTATCGACCTGTAGAGGTTGTGTAAAATGGAGTATAGTTCATGAACAGGCTTCTTAATCCAATTCTTTGCATTAAGAATTTTGCTGTAATGGCCAATACTCTAAAAGAATCTGATAGCATAAATAAAAATTAGAGCAACTGTATCCTTCCAATGCCTTCATTAGAAAAAGTCTGGCACGGACTAGTTGGGCCAAATGGTCTGATTCCACATTCTACGTAATCAGAAAGCAAAGGTATAACATGCACAATAAATACATGGCGCACTTATCTCTTTTAAAATCTGTTATTAGAAAAAGGAGTATTGCCTTACCTCTTCATGATGGCTGGCATCTACTCCAGTACTTCTTATTTTGTCATGGTGGTTAGGGTCTGCACTAGTGCTTTTTACATTGATGATGTGCACTTCTTGAGGATGTCCTCTTGTTCCTCCACTAGCACAACCAGATGACACAGTAAAGCTCTCCAGCAAAGCTTTGACTGGATGAGATTCACTTATTGGTGCAAGTACACAGTCACTTTCAGGTAGAGGACCTGCAAAATCATAATGCAACGAAATGAGTTTTTAAAAAGCCACAAAAGACTACAATTTCCTACATAAAATCACTAATAATAATCTTTACATTTGGTATAGCACTTTTCAAGGAGGAATGCATCAAAGTGCTTCACAGGAATTACTATAATGGGAGTGACTACATTTTCTCGGCAAGTATGGCAGATAATTTGCTGATTGACGTGCTGTGCATCCTAGCATGACAATTTTGTTTAATTTCAGATTTCTATCAATTTTTTTGTTATTTCTATAATATTAAATCTGTTTTGAGGATTTTGATGGCTGCAAAACAGATCAGTTAGTTAAAACAAGATTACAACAGAAAAGTATTATCCATCTTCCTGATTATCTGCATTCCCCGACTCTCACTCTTTTCCCAGACTCACAACCAAGTGATCTGGCTACAACAGTAAAATAGTGATAAAGACTGTGTTACTGAAGAATCCAAATACTGGGCTAAAGTGTGCAACAATGTATAACTTTGTAAAAGATTCTATCATGAACAGACGCCTAAGAAACAACAACAATCTGCATTTATATAAAACTCTTCATGCAGGGTAGCGTCTTGGCGTGCGTAAAGAAAAACATTTGATGCTACTTGATTGAGTCCTGTTTTTAAAAAGACAAACAAGATTGTAAGTGCTTTGGAACTTTATTGGAAGATATAGGAATAAATGCTGACTAGTATGAAAACATACTCTGAGGGTACAATGCTGCTGGAGCCAGAGTGAGTTGGAGAGGGGGGAGGAGGTGAAAGAAATATTCTGGGGAGAAGGAATAGACATAACAATTCTGGAGATTTTGCTTGATTAGCTTTGTGATCTGTTAGTATCTGACAGAACAAAAGAAAGACAACAAAATGGGCGTTGCTCCTCAGACCCTTCCTCTCAAGAACCATTTAATACAGCCCAGCCCTTTAACTTCTCTCTGCATTTTCACTATTGAAATCAAGACAATCACCATATCCTACGCACAATTTTATCAATGATTTAAAAGCTCTGGAACACCTTACCTAGTCCAGGCTTCCTCTTACAACCTACAGGCTCTTAGAATCAAAGTTTGCAATCAATGACCACTGCACCTCTCATTTTCTTTCTCTCTTACTTTTTTCAACCTCTTTTGTTTCAGGCCTTTTGTCTAAGGTTTGCTACAGAGCAAACAATTAAATCTGCTGATTATACTGTATTACTGAACCAACCCTAACCCTAACCTTCATTTTCTATTTTTGCATTATTAATAATACCTCCAAAACAAATCAATAATAAATTGGTAATTTTCAATCCACGACTGTTTGTGGGACACTGCTGTACGCAATTGGCTGCCGCGTTTCGCCCACAAATATACGGTCAATTTACTTTACAGTATATTCTGTGAAGCGCTTTGTGACGTCTAGAACATGTGAAAAGCGCTATATCAAATGCAAAGATTATTATTATGTTTTTACTCCCCATTAATTGCTGTGATATTAGTTGAGACTTACTACTTTTACTGAGCTTCATATTTGAAAAATGAAGCATAAAATGATTGATGTCTGGCATCTGTGTAGGATATTCCATGATCAACATAAACCACATAAGCATGGCTGATTTGATCGCTTTCACTGCAGCACAAAAAATTTGGTTAGTGGAAATAACTTTGTGTCAACAGGAAACACCCTGCTCAGCATACTAAACTGCCCATCTAAGCAACAAAAAAAATTGCAAAGCAGCATGAAGATATCTGCAAAAAGTGTCTTAAACTCTCTGAATTAGAAAGTTTAATTGTATATAATAATAATCCTTGCATTTGATATAGTACCTTATCACATCTTTGAGATGTCTCAAAGATAAAAAGTTTGCATATGTTGCATACTACTGCACAAATGGAATGAGTCATAAACTGAACTTAAATCATGTTTAAGTTTTTTTTGCAAATGTATTTTTTAAATTAAGAATCTATGAGACTGAGAAGCAAATTGGATTAGAAATATGTCCTTTGTTCTCAGACATTTGAATTTGAATCAACCCTAGACTTTTTCTGATAGCAGGAAAAGTGAAAACATCTTGCCCAATTTCAATCCAGTTCCTAATGGCAATAATCCACAAAACATAACTAACTATAATTTTGAATCAATCAGAAATCTAATTAGATAAACATTTTATTTATTTTCGCAAGTTAATTTTGTAGAAACAATTTGTTTGATTGGGGAAGGGGAAGAAAGAGGCTATTAGAGAACAGCAAGAACTGATCCAAATTTCTAAATTGATCAAAGGCATTGATGAAATAAGATGTGAGCAAGATATTCAACTTGCACAGTGAGGGCATAACTAATCACACACATCTAGCAAGGTAGACATAAGTCATGTTTAAGTGTTTTAAGCAAATGTCTTTTGAAGAAATTTAGAATCTATGAGAATGTGAGGCAGATATTCCCCCACCCTCAAAAAGCAAATATGTTGTACAGACTGCAGGGTGACCCCATTATAACACTGTGTGTCTGAGCCAAAAAAAACAAACACTGTTATAATAGGACCACAAAAAAGACCACTGCTGGTTGGGAATGAAACTAAATACTACAGGGATACATGTGGCATGACCTGATTATTTATTCCATGATCATGAGGATTCCTTGCATTGCTGGGGCTGCAGATGATTGAATGATGTGTGATGCTCAATCAGACCATACCCAATAGTGAAAATGTAGATAGGGCGCAGTACACTGTACTGTACAGAGCATGTGGCACTTGCGGAGACGGGTCAAGACTTTGCTTCCCGCGCTTGTCTCAAGCGGAATACAATGCAATCAGGAAACACAGTAGCAGTGTTATGAGTTAGAGGAGATGATCTGCGTAGGATTTAGGATTATTTGGGACCACACAACCATTATGATTTAGCCTTTTTATCTGATTTATAAAATACGACTAGTGCAAAGAAACCTTAGTGGTTTTTGGTAGGAAACTGAACAGGATTCCGGGGCATTTACCCCCACAAAATATAGTCATTACACTTTACAGTGTATTCTGTGAAGCGCTTTGAGACGTCTCGAAGACGTGATAAGGCGCTATATCAAATTCACAGATTATTATATTATTATGTACAACCTAGGCAAATATATACAATATATATTTGGGACGTCCTCCTGACGTGAAAGGCGCACTATAAATGTAATTTTTTTATTGTATATAAAGAGGTGACTCATATGAGTTTTACGGTTCATCAATTGACTAATATTCTCACATTTCAGAGGGAGATTATGCAGCAGTTTTATCAAACCTACTGCATTTCCTGACTATGAAAGGATTACATTATTAAATATTGACTATAGTTGCAAACAGTCTTCTTCTTTAGAACCAGTGCAGCTTTATTTATGTTTCCCCTTTTTGGGTCCCCACTGCTGCCTCCTGCTGACATACTTCCTCCCTCAGCCATGAAGGTCTGCATACTTTGAAGGACAATGTCCATTTTGTTCTTTGATCAGAAGCTTTGTGATTACAGGACAAGCCCAATCCTGCCAATGTTTCTCCCTTGCAACAAGGAAATCTATCTAATGACCCAGCTGAGAACTGCCCAAACTTGTCTAATGAAATCAAGTTTGAATTGCTGCAGCGGTTCAAATGTAAGCATATAGCTCTCAATAATTTTACCACCACAGCTCTTCAAAATCATTGAAAATCATCATGGTCTTGCTTAGAACATATCAGATACAAAAGGCCATAAAAGACTAGCTTAATAATTCTACCTCAATCACTACTAGTGCTTAGCAGGGTTAAAAGCAATTATATCACAAGAATAGGAAGTACAGATAAGAGTGAAAGTGAGACATAAGGCTTCATAACATAGATCTTTTTTTAAAGAACACTGAAGAAACATAAATGAATTAATGTTTTGATTCACACAGCTGTAAAGGACACAGTAATCTTGGATTAGAATCAGACAACCAAGATGCAATATGAAATCTAAAACCAAAAACAGCAGGTTAACCTGACTTTTGACTAGGCCAGTGAGAAAAATTTCCATAGGCAAAGTTCCAAATTTGCTATGGCACTCCGCATGTTTGCTTGTCTGAAAATTAATTTACTCCAGAATAACAGCCTCCTGGGACAAAAACTAGTTTGGATTTTCTTAGCACAATAAAATTGGATAAAATTCTCTTGTAAAGCTTATATATTTCAAAAGTCAAACACCAGCACTTATTACAACCAATTAAGAAAGGCAATTTCAGCTGGACAACATCCAGCACAACTTTCTTTCCTAAAAGCAAATTCTCTCACAGTGATTTATTTTTAGCCAAAGTTATAACTTTACCATAAATCACTGCCAGGAGTTTGACAAAATGAAAAATATAACCGCACTTTCTGTTCAATATGTGAAAAATTTTCATTGTGATTTTTGAATGCACAAGAACCCTTACAATGAAATGCCTTGTTGCTATTCTGTTGGCCCAAAATGTGAAAAAATACATTAGAAGCGGTTTACTCTTGCTCACTGATAGATGGTGAAACCAAGATTGTTAAATAGAAAAAGAAAACAATGCAAATTCTGATGAGTCAGTGAACAAAACTGGAAACAGATATTTTCTAGTACAAACAAATTTATTGCTGGATTATCAAGATCTTCTTATAAGAATCCTGAACAATTGAAACTTGCTGCACACAAAATGTATTGCATTTCAGACATTGGTATTTTATTTCATTAGCTGAGCTGGAATCAAAAAATACTGTATATGGTTAAAGTGAAGGTGCTTCCCAGAAAGAAAGAATATAGTTTCATGAATGATCAACTCTCTTCTCTCCTTCTCATTCACTTTAATCCATGATTTATACTGATTTAATGCAACAATCGCTCTGCTTGAGGCTGAGAAGAGGTCGGCCCCTGCACAACTAAGCATAGTATTTGCAGCAGACTGGAATAGATCATTCTACCCTTCCCCAAAAGTCAGCATGGCTTTGTGCAATGGGACTATGTGCTCTTTACAGCTGTCTGAATCAAAACATCAATCCATTTATGTCTTCTGCATTACACAAACAAAGTTGTACAGTATGAATGTGGAAGGAAGAAATAAATCGAGGAAAACAAAGTAATCTACAAAACAATTATGAAAAATAGCAACTGCATGAAGATTATGCAAAGGGTGTATTGGAGATACATTTTTTCTATTCAATTCACATGCTACTGGTCCAATTTACACATCAACACTTTCATTCTAGAGTTTCAAACACAAATATGAGAAGCTGCTTACAGTCTGTAATTGATCTTCAACACATCGTCAACTAACGAAGGTGAGATGTGGAGGAGGTATAAAATAAAATTAATTCTTTGGATGAGTGAAATCAATTGAAAGTCTATGGAATCCCTATCTAGTCACATGAAAAAGTAAAGGTTTCAATCTCCACCATGCAGCAATGTCACCAAATTAAATAAAAATTAACATATTTTGCAACAGGGTGGATGCCTGTTATCAGACTTGAGGCACAATCTGTATACCCTGCCAAATTACAGAAGTATTTGATGGGTAATTTAGATAGTCCCAAATAGTCCCAAATCATCTCAAGATTATTTTTCCCTGGAACTGTTAATCATCAAAAGTTCAAAAATATTGGAAATGCAGGAGTGAAGTTATCAATTGGAGCAGGTGGAGCACTGCAAGCCACCAATATTTTAAACATGCTTATAAAGAAATGACAAGCTTGCACAGATGATCAGATCACACAGGATATTGAACACAACTTTCTTACTTGTCCTATCGATGATTACATAAAGGTCATCACAAACAGTTTTCTAGCTTTTTATTGATCAACTGGCCTGATGATTTGTACTTGCATTTTGGCAAGGGAGGGAATTCAGAGATTAGCTTTAAGGTTGGTCATTTACAAGGTTAAAAAGTTTGCAGCACAGCTGTTCGTTATCAAAATACCATGAGCAGCAAACTGCATGGAACTTGTACAAACACCTGAAAAAACGGACATTCATCTGGCCATTTTACACAAACAGCCCACCAACAATGAACATTACTTTCTCCAATTGGTCAATTTCTCCACATTCAATTCTGAAATGTTTCGTTTATTTCCTTTAGGTGAGTTCTTTCAAAGTGTGCCAAATAGACTCACATAGGAAAAACCTTGAATATCATTTCAAACAACCATAGAGAAGAAGATTAGAGACCTATAATAATCATGAGTATCCAGAGTACTTTTTCAATTTAATTTTTGTCTCCTTTTGGCTTAAAAGGCAACTCAGTAATACCTTGCCCAAGTGGCCATACTTCACATGTCCCTCGTACCCTCCACTCCACCATCGGCAGCTGTGCGTTCAGCCGCTATGCCCCAAAGCTTTGGAACTCTTTCCCTCAATCCCACTGCTTTGCCCCCTCCTTCCGCTCGTTTAAATCACGACTCTAAACATTTCTGCTTGAGCGTTCTTAAGGTCACCTTCTCCCACCCCTAGACTAGGCGTCAGGCTTCTCCACTATTAAGCACTCCGAGACGCTGCCCGACGTGAAGGACACTATATAAATGCAAGTTGTTGTAAGTTTAGGCAGTAGATTTCAGGAGTTTGTTTTGCGGGCAGTGTACATAACACCAATGGAATATTTTCCGCATCTTGGTATAACTTATTATTATGCACTCCCAGATACGGTACACTTAAATTCAGAAGAAGGTTCCAAAAGCGTTTAAGTCTCCACCCTAAACATATGTATCCTAAGCTTTAAACCAGTGTTCTTTGACAAAATGTTCAAAGTCCCAGGATTTTCTAGACGCTTGTAACTTGTAAAATCTGCCATTGATTTTTTTCAAACTTGCTCCACTAATATTTTCCTAAAGGCTATTTGCATGTAGGCTATAATATATACCAATTATTATGACCAATACTTCAAATTTGATTAGTATCTTCTAAAACTACAAAAATCTCTGCTCTCTTTGTGATAAAGTAACAATTTGTTTGCAAGTTATAACATGTATGTTAACTGTTTACCTATGCAAAATCAAAACATGGGGAAAGAGCAAATCTGGATTCAAGTGCAACTTGTAAGATCTTATCAGCAATTGTTTTGGCAAGTGAGCTTGTGCATGTGGTTGACAACATTTAAAAAAACATAGTCTCCTTTGTAATGGAATATTGGCCCCAACTCCTGCTCGATGAAAAAGTGTAAGGTTTATTTTTTTCATACAACAGGCCTATTGTGAACATCAGTGGAGAGATTTTATTAGCCCACAATAAACGAGGGATGAATAACCCCATTTTCAGGAATTTTTCTTCTAGATAATTAGGTTTGTTCTTATTTTTATAAAAAAAATTCTGTCAGTGTAGCAAAGTCAACAGAGTGGGTAAGTCAATCTGTTTCAGGATATGTGTCAATGTCACTTTGTAAGTGTGTGGTAGGTGTGTATGTGTAGCTCAGGTTGACTTGTCCTTTGATTTTCCTTTTCTGTTCCTAGTGAAATACTTCAACTCTTCTCTCGGTTTCCACTGATTTGGGGAGCTCAAAATATGTGAGAAATTCATGCATGCAAGCACTATGGAAGGAAAACACTACAGAAACAGTCATTTTGAATACAGCATAAACATTCTTATTTGGTTACTAGTATATCATTACTCTGGTTCATTGTACAGAAAAGATCAAGCAAAGGCTTTGTGAAATGAATTAGCACCTAGTGAACCACAACCATCTTGCATGAATAGCTTTCACAACAGGTATTGAATACAGAATTGGCATGCTTTCAATTTGCAACCGAGATTAGCTACATCGAACAGTAAGCATAGATTCTTTTGTGGCAGTTCAAGCAAACGTTATTAATGGAAAATAAATCCAGTTTTCATGGTTCTTTTTAACTAACTGCAGCTTCTCAACTTACTAAGATCTTTCATATGATAGCTTCTCTAATTAAGTCGATTACTGAATATCTTCAGTAAAGAAAATAAAACTGACACACAATGAAAGTTGAGAATTCCCTTAAGATGATCATTTTGGGTGCGTACAACAACAACAATAAAATTATATTTGTATAACTTCTTTCACGTGGGGTGGACGTCCCATGGCGCTGAACAGTCAAGAGGTTCAGAGTTGTATCGTTTCATACAAGCTAGCAGCATACCTGATGGCAATTTCCTAGCTAATTTCTTTAAGGAAGTTCCTTTTGCAGATCATAAAAAGAAGCGTGAGGAAATATATTACAACTTCTTTGGACAAAAAATAGTCAAGTCTCACTATTTCAAATTCAAGGGCTCACAAATATGTCCTTATGAGTTAATAAGGAGCTCCTCTAAAGATCTTTTTGATAAAGTGAAGGATTGTAACAACAGATTCTATTGTAATCAGATCTGGCAGCATTTTTAAAAAATCATTACCCACACAACGTTGTTTTGTTTAAACGTAAATTGCTTAATCTTTTGTTTTTCTCAAGGAAGAAATTGGAACCTAAATGATTAAAAAGATTGCAGTATAGACACTGACATCATTCTAGCGGAAAAGTTATTAAAGTGTTTTTGATGGGAAGGTTCTGCAGGACCTCATCAACAGTGTAATGATTGCAGCAGTCACAATTCTATTTTACTTATAGCAGATGTTGTGAGTTGAATATTTTCTAACAATCACCAGCTTGTATCAATGTCTTAAACTCTGTGGGAGCAATTCCATAGCCAGATGTTAAATTTGAATAAGATACACCAAAGCCAAGACAGCATTTATTTTCCTCTTCATATATTCACATTTTATTACCATGTACAGAGTGTACCTGACTGGCACAGGGTAATATCGTTTTGGTTGTAAAACATCTGGAAGCAAAAAAAAACTTCACTTGATTATCATAGTAGCAAAGTGCACTAGTTTGTCTGCAAATCCTCATTACTCTAATGTTCAAGTATTGAAGGGAGGTTTGGAATTTTCCCAATACGCTATTTATATTTGAATTCACGCTATGGCCATTTCCTACTATATATATATATATATACATTGTCAGGAAGTGGAGCAGAATCTGTGTTTTTTTCCCAGTCATAATTCCACAAATCTAGCCTCTTGGATCAACATATTCACCTACTATTCCAATATTTACCCTACAGACATTTGAGCTCCATTATCTAATTATGTTAACATTGGAAACCACAGCTATATCTTAATGACAAATGCAACATTAGTATCACTTTGGAGTATTGTAAAAACAGCACTAATATTAATGTTTGTGCTATTGAAACAAATAGAAGCAGCGTTATCACATTACTGGGTTGCATAAATCCTTACAGGTCATTTTATTTTGAGAAAACACACCTGGCTATGGAATTGCTCCTACAGAGTTTAAGACATTGATACAGCTGAAGATTATTATACTTACATACCCCAGCAAACGTTCTGTCTAACATAATGCCTTTAAATAAATAAACTATTTATAAAAACAGAAATGGTACTGCAATTCCGAAAGGTTTAAAAATGAATGCTTGTTGGATTTAGGATTTTACATATTGGTTACCTCCAATTTACATCCAAAGCCTTAATTTACCTTCTCTTTGAACCATATGTACATTTTAAAATCAGCAATACAATTGGCAACATCTCGGGAAATAGGTATAATCAAGAATCAGTTGAATTAAAACATACTAGCTATGGATTTGCAAGGTAGCAATATCCATTAATATACATCAATTACCACAACTTGCAATTACATAGCACTTTCACATAGGATAACATCTCAAAGCTCTTTACAAACATGATGTGGATCACTAAATTCGGTGGGGAGAAGGGAGGTTTGAGGATGTTGATCGAAGAAATAGTCAGAGAGTTCGAAAATGTTGAAGTCAGGAAGGAAGGCTGCAAGCCTAAGGGATTTAGGGAGAGTTCCAGAGAACAAGGGCATAGTGGCTAAAATCTTGGCCAGCAATGTTGGGATCATGAAGGGGAAATGAACAAGCAGTGTTGGAGGAGCAGAGGGTATGGAAGAATGCTGCTGGAAGAGCTGGAAAGGAAGGGTGGTGCAAAAACATGAAGGTTGGGATGAGGATCTTGAAGTCAATTCCCTGGAGGACAGAAATTCAGGTGTCATAGCATTTTGGATTCAAATGAAAGGTTCATTAATTTCCACACTTGATCATGATAGATTTGCCACCACCAGTTAAAGTGCCTTGGTCAAGGAAAGGTTGATGTGTGCATGGGGAGGATGGGATTGAGTGCAAAAAAGATACAGAATTGGTAAAACAAAAGCACTGAAGACTCCACCACATTGCAAAAAAAAGCCATTGGAAGCCAAGCAGTTATCTGGATTATTCTGTCAGAATCCAGTTGCAATCAATTAACTTAATAATGAAGATAAGTATGGATAAAATAAATTTAAAGAAAAAAATATTGTATTTCACATTAAGGCCTTGGGCAACATCAATCCATCAACAACAATATCCAAGTCAGATTGAGGAACCCTCAAGTAAACAACAATTCACTGGCAATGGAACAAAATATAAAACCTCTCTAATAGTTGGTAAAAAAAATATTTTTATAAAATTGTCCTCTAAATCTAAAATGTAACAAAAATTCCTTACAAAATGAAACACTGATATCACCAAAGAAATAAAATCCTTACATTTAGTATTTTTGGTACGACTCCTTTCACATCAGGACGACGTCCCAAAGCGCTTCACCGATTGTACTGTAAGGTGCAGTGACTGTGTGTTTTGTGGGCAATCACAGATGCAGAATGATCTTTGACCAATTTGATTTAATTCTTCTAGAAACCCATTTTACAGTCTTCACATTACAAATCCAATTTGTTCCTTAGATGGGTCCAAGGACCTGGCCTCAACCATCCTTCCTTATAATCCTTTCTCATAAGTGTTATCACGCTATATTACTTTTGCCCTAGCTTATCAGGCAGTTCTCAGAGCTATCCCTCTAACACAATGATCAGCCTTGTTGCTTACCTTTGTAGCAACTCTAATGTGTGAATAGCACCTTTATGTTGCAGCAATCAAAATGGTAAAACATGCTCAAGGTGTGAACCTCTAGACAGCTAGAGTGTTATGTATGGATATTAATGTGATCTATAATCAAATGTACAATATGCATGAACATATCAGTAAAATGAAGACCTACTTTTAAACTTTTAAAGAAATTATGAAAATGGCACTCACCTGCAAAAATTCCATACAACAAATTGAAGAGCAGTGCTGTTAGAATTCCAATTGAATTCATGTTTATTGAAGATTATATTCAGTCCTAATTTCTTGGATAAGCAATGAAGTCTAGCAGTGAATCAGTGGTTCTACAGTAACTAGGTTCTTCACTACATGTAACTTTTTCTGAGCAACATAGACGAATGACGCAGAAATCTTCTGATCTTCAATGATGCTCTTCTTCAAATCTGGAAGGGGGAAAAAAGTAAATAAATAGCAATGCAGTATTTATAAACCACGAATTTAAGGACATGTGCAAAATGGATCAACCTTGGTTGCAATTGTGCTGGCAATTTTTTTTAAAAAACACACTTGTAGTACAATCATAGTGTTCAATGAAAATATAGATTTTAATCCATTCATGGACCTGTCACTTCTTTTCTCCAATGCAAATAAATTCAATTTTGGGAGCCTCTACTCCAAACTAATGAATCATAATTTACATTTTATTCTTAAAATTTTGAACATGTGTAACAATTAAATGCAAATATGAAAACAATTTTAACTGTTTCAAATAAAACTATATGAAATCAAAATGATGTCTGGTTACAATTTTAACTTCTTATATTATACTCTGCTAGGATTATATCCAGCTGTTGTTTGGTGAAACCCTATTTTGTACCTCTCATTGAAACCCTATGTGGGCTCTGTTCTTGGCCCTCTCCTCTTTAATAGCTACATGCTCCCCCTTGGTGACATCATCCGCAGACACCGGGTCAACTTCCATATCTATGCGGATGACACCCAACTCTCTTTCTGCCTCCACCCACAACTCCAGGACCACTGCTGTCCTGACAGACTGCCTGTTGGACATCAAGTCCTGGATGGGGGCAAATTTCCTAGTTGAATGTGAACAAGACTGAGGCCCTCCTGATTGGCTCGCGCTAGCGCTTCAGCACCTCAGGCTGTTTGACCATGCCATCGGTCACTCCCCTCCCCTCCCTTCTCCCCCCTGACCCCAGCTCGGGTCTGAAATGCTGTAACTGTCCAGCACCTTGGGACGTCCCCCAATGTGAAAGGCGCTATACAAATGTAAGCTTGTTGTTGTTGTTATGATGTCTTTGAGATGTCTTAAAGCGCTTCACCGAATATACCGGCAAAAAGCAGCAGCCAATTGCACACAGCAGTGTCCCACAAACAGTAGTGGATTGAGTGACCAAATTATTATTATTTTTAGAAGGGATTATATTGTTTAAAACGTCAACATTCTTTAGTTGAATTGTAAATAAATCATAAGAAACAGTTTTTTAAAAAAAGAAAAAAAACTTAAAGATTTAAAACAAAAAAATCACTTTGTCGCATTATTTCTCCAGCACTGAATTTCTTCCAAAGCTAGAGCTGGCATAGAAGATAGCTAAAGCAATTTAATGGCACAAACACTTTCATTTACATTTTACAGAGAACATTTTAACCCCGAATCCTAAACCAATAAATTAAGAATTTTTTTATGCAATATAAAATATCTCATATTACATGCAAGTGGCTGATATTGTTATATATAACTGATATATATACACACAACATTTTACGGTTGGTAAAGTAATTGAAGTCTTGATGAAAAGATTCAGTAATCTTTGTTTTGTCGGTGCAGCAATTAGAGATTTAACATTCCTGTGTCATATTTATCAAATATTTATGACATTGCATACATAAAACTCAACTTTGTGTTTTATCTATAAAGTGCTAATTTGCCTTTTGCTAAAACAAAACAAAATGCTGAGCACTTGTTCAGGAAGGTGGTGCTCTTTAAAAATGTATCTTAGCAGGTATCCAAACAAGAGTTATCAATTTATTACAGAAGGGCTTTCCAGAAGGGTGAAAACAGATAAAAGTGCGTATAGAATAACAGTTATACGATGAAAGTTCAGAACAGCTGAAAGGGATTCTGTACAAATTGCTCACAATTCTAAACTTCAAGATGAAACCAATGCCCATTATCCATTTTGTATTTGCAGAATCACAGTATACTGACAATACTGATGTGTAGTATTGATTTCAGGAATTTCTGGGTGCAAACTCTTTCCTAACTAAGCTATAATAAATTAGCAATATTATTTTTTCCAGATAAGTTAAGGATTAAATTCCTGATTTTATGTAGAATTACCATTTCAATTTTGGCTTAAATGGATCTTGAAAGGAAATTATTCTGAAGAAAGATTATCATAGATCATTCTCTTCACAGATTGTGTTCAGTTTCAGGGACACAACCTTAGAAAGGATATGCTAACCTTGGAAGGCATCCAAGCACAATTCACCAGATTAATACCTGGTATAAAGGGATCTAGCTATGATTTCAGATTGGGTAAACATTTAGGAATTTAAACAGTGATCTCACTCTAGGTGTTTAAAATAATGACGGGAATTAACATTTTGAGCTAAGCCTGTTAAGAAGTTGGATTAGAAAACACTTCACTGCTCCAGAAGCCACAGATGCACTTGGAACTCTCGCTTCTGAGATAGAAAGTTGTGGGCTCATGCCTCACACCGAGACTAGGAACTCATACAGTCTAGCACACTCCAAAACTGTACCAGGAATGTGCTGCATTGTTGGAAGTGCCGTCCTTCAGATGAGATGTAAAACCAAGGTCCTGTTTGCCTGTTTAGGTGGACGTTAGGATCACATGGTACAGTTCCAAAAGAAAAGAGAGTTTCTATTTGTGTCCTGGCCAACAATTTCCCCAAATAAAACTGATCATTAACTTCATGGCTTTGTGGTGGTATTGCTGTGCGGAAATTGGCCCATGAAATACACTCATTCCACTTCACAGTATATTCTTTGAGAGGTTTGAGATGTCCCCTGATGTGAAAGGCAACTATACTAAATGTAAGAATTGTTATATAATTATAATCAATTCAGATATTCAAAAAAGAGATGGGTATCTTCTTAGAAAGTAAAGGTAACAATAATGACTCTTGCATTTGATATAGCGCTTCATCACGTCTTCCAGACATCTCAAAGCATTTCACAGAATATACTGTAAAATGGATCAACATATATTTTGTGGACAAAACTTGGCAGCTAATTTCACACAGCAGTGCCCCACAAACAGTCATGGATTGAGTGACCAAATTATTATTATTATTTACTTTTTTTAAAAAGGGATTATTAGCCCCGGGAAAAGCGATCCATCCGCCAATTGACTGACAACCAGATTCCTACTTACTGCCTAGTTAAACAGGCATGTGGAGTAAGGAACCTTGCCTAAGCTTTCACCCTTCTGGCAATTGAACCGAGGTCCTCTTGTTTGCGAGGCGAGTGCTCCGACCACTAAGCTGCAGAACTCCCCACAGGGTAGTAAGAAATGTGGTGAGAGTGAGAAAAACATGATCAAACAATCTGTCGTAATTAAATGGGCAGAACAGGTTCAACAGGCTTAACAGTATATTCTTTTTTCCTGTATAATGTATGATCAGCAAACGGCACAGGTGCTTTGAGGCATCCTTAACTTCCCAATTTCCCCGAGCCCTATTTTTCAGCCTATTGCCCTCTGCTCCTCTCACTCTGGTCTACTACTCCTTTCCTCACTCCATTTGGCCCACCATCAGGTACCAGAGCTTTCAGCCACTTCTCTCTGGAACTCCCCCCACCCCAAAAAAAACCCTCAAAATTAAAAAGTCACGTTAATTATCTCCCCCCGGATTGTAAAACGTATATATATATATATATTCATTCTTCCTGAAACGACTCATTGCTGAGATTGCTGATTGCAAACCTCTTCCTAACTATAACGCTGTTTTTGTCCAGAATAAGTTACGGTAAAGCAGTGTATTTATTACTTTGTGTACTCCATCAAAAGCATTTCCCCCTGTGTGGCCTACACAAAAGCAACATGTTGCACACTTTAGTTTTCTTTTTGCATTTGTTCGTCCTTTTTCTTTTTTAAAGAAAGCTTTCCGTGTCCGTGCAAAAAAAAACACACACACACACACACCGGCGATTGCGGAATCAATGTCACTCGGATCCCGCGACACACGTCCGAACATAAACAACGTGGAAAAGAAAAAAAAATGCGACTCTCTCCCCCCCCAACACCTAAAGATCCTGAAAACACTCACAAGAGCCGACGTAAATATAAATAGTCGGCAACACGTTGCGCGTTTGAAACGGACCTTTGGATTTACCCATCACACAGTCACGGACCGACTACAAAACGATTTGGTTCTGTCAACAAACATCAGTCCTCCTCCTCCTCCTCCTCTCCCCCCCCCACAACCACCACACAACAAAAAACTTTCTGACAGGACACGTTCAAAACAAATCTCCAAATCCCCGGGAGTCGACAAAACTTCGTACGAACTGTACGCGCGCACATACCTCGGTTTCCTTTCGCTGTCAAAAAACGACACCACCACAACAAAAAACACACGGAGCGGAGAGAGGAGGGGGCGAGGGGTGGGGGGGGTGGGGGTGGGTGTGGGGGGGTGGGGGTGGGTGTGGGGGGGAAACAACCGATATCGCACCAAGGGCCGAAGTTAACGTAAACGTTGCGGCTTCGGTTTGAGGTGATGGTGAAGATGATGATGATATAAACGGGAGGGTTGAGCGACGCGTTAACCTGCCGGTGTCCGAGATGCCGATTGCTAAATCTGCAGCCTACAAGAGGAGAGCGCACACTCGGGGGATTTTTTTTAAGGTCTAAACTCAGCGCACGTTCACGTCCTCCCGAGTTAGTCCCCCCATTCCCCCCTCCCACTCCCCCCCGAGAAAAAAAATTCTCTAACGCGCATGCTCCACTCCCCGCGCCTCGGCACCGCCCCGCCTCCAGCCCGCGCTCATTGGTCCGCTTCCGGCTCTGTTCGCGGGGGGGGCGGGCCCAGCGGCGCGAGCGTTCGGGGAGACTTCAAAAATAACGACCAAAACCTTCTGGAAGGTGCGCGGCGCGCGCGAGTCGACCGTGACGGCGCGCGCGCTGTCATGAGAGAGGGCGAGAGAGAGAGATAAGGGAGGGAGGGAGGAGAGTGAAAGTAGTCTCCAGATCTTGGCGGAGAAGGTCTTTTATTAGGATGCGAAATGGAAAAGTAGCTGCTCACTCGGGGCTGGCGATTCTAACACGCTAATGGGAACTTGAGGGAGACTAACCAACTCCTTCAGGGGGGGTGGGGGGGAGACAGAACCAACGGCATCAGGGAGACTAACTGACAACACCCTCGCTTCAGGGAGAGAAGTCAACGCATCAGGGAGATGCAGTAACTCCACCCACCCCCCACCCCCCTCCGCACGAGTACTGCGCCAGACGAGAATGGTGCGTATGCGAGGTACTGCGAAAGGTCCGCTGTAATGCAATGTACCACAACGGAATGAGCGAAAAGAACCGCATTCGTTGAAGAGTCACACTGTCGGTTACTAGTGAGGTCCGTGACCCACGCATTAAAGTTCTGGCTCTCCCAGTTTCACCCCCCCCCACCCCCCAAAAAAAAAACACGCAGCCAAACTGGACAGTGAAGCTGTGGTTCCAGGCATCACTGTTACGAAAAATGCTACGTTTTCTGTGTGGTGTTGAATGGCAGTCAATTTCCCGAATTCCCTTTGACTCTACTTACCCTCAGTGCGCGTTTTTTAAAAAAAAATATATTTCCTGGCCTCAATAGTCTACTTGGCTCTGCAACGATGACCAACTCACGCAAAACTGTTAGCATTTCAGAATACACAGTGCACATTGCCGTTTTGGGGAAAATACAACTGTTGGCAGACATTCAGCGCAGGACGAGCTTGGAGCTGATCCACAAGTAAATCACTACCGGATGGGTCCTGGTGCAGACGCTTGGTAATGATTTTTCAGAGGTCCAAAAGCCTCCAATTTGACCCGAGGCTCTCTTACTCCCATTAAAACCAGTGGATCTAATCCAGCAACTAAATCGGAGTCTCCATGTGGCAAAACATGCGATTAGAATTGTTTCCGGCTGGAAATGGGAGATTTTTCCTTTTCTCAAATATGAGGAAAGGGCTTACGTTTTTAATCATGTTACCTGATTATTTTTTTCACTGTAAAATAACTTATCCATCAAGTGTAATCCATATTTATCCATATTTACTATTTTATTGACTGGAATCTTCTCCTGCATAGTCTTTTCTCAATAAGATCATGTAATATTTAGCTCCATTGGCCGCTCTGTGTAACTAATTGTTGTAACCCGGAATCATTTTTGCTAATCTTGTTTTCAACACTTGTACAATGCATTTATTTTCTATTTACTTTAGTGATGAAAACAGGGTACACTGATCGAAGTCATTTGCAGAGTGAGAGTCCAACCCTTTCTTGGGTGGATTCTTTTCTTAAAACATCTGGTTTCCATTGACAAACCATATATTAAGTGCGAAAGATTTCAACATTTGGTTAAGAAGAACATCTGACTCGCTTTCCTGCTGGGATTTCTTTAATCATAAAACATGGTGGCGTAATCAAACCCTAAGATGAGTGTCAAGGACCCAGATACGACAATATTGTTCAGGTTTATTTGGATTAAAACACTTGCACTTCTATTAAATACAAAATAAGTAGAATTAAAGCTACGTATTATTTCTTTGTTCTTATTTAATAACATACATTAATTACCGAAAACTGACAAATTAAAAATATTGGATTGCAGGGTATTCCAGATGGCGGTGGAAATAGTGCTTGCCGAAAAGTAAACACTTGCAGGTGTTCATTGGAGCACAACGGAGAGAGATCGGTGAGGTTTAGTTGTACTGCACCACAAGATTGAAAAAGTTTGACACAGTAAAATATATATTAAAAGCGGCGAAATCTGAATGCAGTACTTCCATTAAATTAAGTGACAAACTTAAAAGCAAGAGGGTTATTTAGCATTGATATTCTTCTTGATTAATACACTTTATTGGAATCTATTAATAGCCAACATCCAGGAAAGCATAGGCAATTTACACAAATCATATGGGCGTTGGTTAGGTCGCTAATAGCTTTTAACAACAAGATAACAACAAGATTACATTTGTATAGCGCCTTTCACATAGGGAGAACGTCCCAAGGCGCTGTTAGTTTTTAACGTAACTAATAGTGAACACTAAAAAGATATGCCAACTGCAGCCGATTCCAACCTAACTTTTCACTTGACATTTATGAAGAAGATCACGCAAAATATTTTAGAATATGTTCAAGAATTAAGACATGTTATGGAATAAAGGGAAAACATCCTTGAAGTAAACATTCTACAATACATTGTAATACTGGCTGAAATAGCCAGAGCCAGAGCTTTTGAAATGTTTACAAACTTGTAATCATGTTTAATTCAGCGCAATCTATAGATACATGAACCAACAGAAAATAACTGAACAACTGAAAGAATTCACGTTATTCATTATCTTAAATAAAATGTATTAGATAAAGAAATGGAAAAAAACACAAATAATAATGTCAGTAATAACGTACTAACAGTTCGCGTTATATTAAGGTTTTCTGAACAGTTGCCCAATGTGTAATCCTATAGATAAATAACATTTCAGAATCTTCGAAATCACTAATAATGTTTACATTCTGTCATGGGATGTTTCTTCAAAAACGTTCAAGCAAGTTATTATTCACATAGTCGAATAAGTCCAGTTAGTTATTATATCAGTCAAACTACTGTATAACGTAACTCGTTTGAAAAGGCAGCACAAATATAAGAGAGAACATGCTCGACACCACAGATTGTAAATTAATTGAAAAAAATGAATTCATGCTTCTCTAAATATGCTTTTCAATGCTATATTCCTGAGAGTATAAATTACCTTCAAACGGTTGGGAAATCCAGATTTCGTTGAAGCTGTTGAGTTATATTTTATTTTACCAGCGCTTTATACAACAGCTGCGGGAGGAAAAACACACATCCCACTGTTGGTGTCACGTCATGGCTCTGATAAATCAGTGCAATCAAACGACATTTCAATCGCGCTGCTAAAAGATGAGGGTGGGGAATGGAGCAGCTGCAGTGTTTATCTGCCATCTGCTGGCAAGAAAAATGCCTGTAAAGGGATTCAATGCTCATTAGTACAGCAAAAATTAGACACAATTTATTTTTGGTTGTGTAAGCTATGAAGATTTCCCACAGAAAATCAAGCGCCTTGTCAAAAATTCAAAATGTGAGGATTGCTCCTTTAATTGTTTCAAAATAAATCATTATTAATTCTTAATAATATTTGTAATACAATTGGATTTCTTGTTTCGTGCCCTTATTCAACAATACTATTTGGCCTCTCCCACTGAGTGAACTTTGCATCTGAGTGTGCAGCTATTACTATTATTACAGTTTTTGAGCAATATTTTAAACTTTACTTCATCAGTTGAGCTGGATGTTGCCCAATGCAATCTGAAAAACATCTGCATTAATCTTCACAGTGGATTACTGAGCAAAGGTTATTATAAACTACCTATGGTAAGCCATGAACTCGAATTTGTCCAGTATTTTATTTTACTCATAATGTGTAAATATCATTTATAATTAAATATTCTCCCATTCCATTACCATATTTACAAGATGATACTCTGTGATCAGTGCAGCAGATAGACTACTTCCCAAGTCGGTGCCAATATGTTTCTGATTATTATCCAAAATCAGTGTGTGGGAACCTTTTGGTGAGATCTAATGTACAAATTATATTGAATTATTTTGTTTCATCATTATGCACTTGAGAATCTATCAAAAAATAAGTGGATACTGGGTTTCATTTTATAATAATAATAATCCTTGCATTTGATGTAGCACCTTATCACGTCTTCGACAGATCTCAAAGCGTTTCACAGGATATACTATAAAGTGGATTGACTATGTATCTTGTGGGCAGCCTATTGCACACAGCAATGTCCCACAAACAGTCGTGGATTGAGTGACCACATTTTTAAAAAAATGTTTTGAAGGGATTATTACCCCCAGAAAGCGATCCGCCAATTAACTAGCAAATTAGTTCCTAATTATTGCTAGGTAAACGGGCGTGGGGAATAAGGAAACTAGCCTAACATTTTGCTCTGCCCAGGAATCGAACCCAGGTCCTCTCGCTTGCGAGGCAAGTACTCTATCCACTAATCTACAGGACTAATCAAAAATGTGTCCTCTTCTTGCATGCAATTTTTAACAAAATTCCCTCTAATTTCCATGCAGCTCTTATCTGTCTGTCTGTGTCTCATTGTGCCACACATCTTTGCTGCATTATGGCATGGCCCAGTTGTGCTAAATTAAAAAAAGTTTTAAAATTGTAAAATTGATGATTGTGATTAATTATTCATGCTTTTTTTTTAACTGGAAGCTAAGCTAAATGCTGAAACCTAACTTTCGATCCCTGTGTGCAACCACTTCCTGTAAAAGACTAGTGCAAATAATTGCTGTATTACTTTATATGGTATATTAACATCCTGTTTTTCAAAATTGTTGGGCTGCTTGCCAATTGTGACAGAATTTTTTTAAACCAAGGAGAAAATACCACTTTTTACACAGCAAAAAAGAAATAATCAATCATATTGTCGCACAATCCAAATGTTTTTAAAACCAAAGTATATGTACACTCAATGCAGTCTGTAGTCATCCTTAAACTGAGTTTTATGCTTTAAAATTACCAGTTAAAGATACACTGGTGGCAAACATTTTGTACAGAACATTCCCAAATATGATATTCAGGTGCAATGACAGGAATGATGAGTATTGCCCATTAGTCTCATTCACAAATGGAACTTTGTGATGTCACACCAGAAGGGTTACTCAAAAAGTTTGGGCCTTTAGGCAGCAATTTAATACCACATAATTAAATTTATATAATGCCTTTCCAATTGGGGACCTGAGCTGGGGAGGGGTTAAATCAGATTTTCAAAAGGGTTGTGAATTGTTTTCAGTGAATCTTACTGAAGGGTATAGAAACACATTATAGGGAGTTTTATATAACACTATTTATGCTGTTTAAGCTTAATCAGACCCAGTCTCATTTTTTGCACTTTACCCAGTCAGAAGGGATCACAATAATTAGAGATGCACAATGAAAGTCATATTGCTTTGTAAGTAAGTGACAGCTTTTGATTGCATTTAAGCACCTTTCATGTCAAGAGGTCTTCTCAAAGCACTTGCTTCATATAACTTACTGTGGAGTGACTGTATTTGTAGGTGAAATACAGCCCATTTGTTCATAGCAATCTCACAAAAACCCACAAATAGAATGACCAATTTTATTTGGGGGATTGTTGGCCAGGACACCGGGAGAAACTCTTCTTTTTCAAATAGTGCTAGGGATCTTTAACATCCATCTGAATAGGCAGACAGGATCTCAGTTTAATGTCTCATCCAAAAAATAACACCGCCAACAAGACAAAACACCTCCAGCACTGTACTGGATTGTCAGCCTAGATAGACCATGTGAGTTGAGTCTCAATTTGGGGTTTGAACCCACAAATTTCTGACTCAAAGGCGGCAAGAGTGCAATCAAAACCAGGCTGACACATTTGCTTCAAAGCTGCATTTGTGCCAATTTTGCTCAATGAGGAAATCTTCATTGAAGGACCATTCACTGACATGCATGCAAAGTTCTCCGAAAGGCCTTTGTGCCTAATTGGTAGAGGTGGATACCATAAAGTAGACTCTAGCGACCTTGCCCTTCCTGCCATGACTGGCACTGCTTACCACCACCTCCGCAACATTGCCAGACTCCGCCACTGCCTCACCCCTCAGGCTGCCGAAGCCCCCACCCACGCCATTCATCACCTCAAGGATTGATTACAGGAATTCCCTCATCGGCTTTCCAACCTCTTCCCTTCACAAGCTGCAGATCATCCAAAACTCTGCAGCTCATGTACTCTCACACACCAGGCTCCGTGATCCCATCGCTCCCACCCTCGCCCAACTCCACTGGCTCCCCAACCCCCAGAGGATCCAGTTCAAGATCCTCGTCCTCATCTTTAATGCCATCCATGGCCTTGCCCCCTCCTACCTCCCTGACCTGCTAACTCCCTACCAACCTACCAGCGGTGTCCGGGCTTTCAGCCTCTCTGCCCCCACCCTCTGGAACTCCATCCCACGGTCCCTTGGCCTCGCTTCCCCCCTCGCCTCCTTCAAGGCCGGTCTCAAGACGCTTCTCTTCGACCGCTCCTTTGGTCTCCCTCCCACCTCTCTGCCTTCCCTTCCCTCCCCCCTCCACCACCCCTCCCCCATGCTCAGGCCCGGACATCTGACTCTTTAGCGCTTTGGGACGTCCTCACGACGTGAGAGGCGCTCTATAAATGTAATTTTGTTGTTGTTGTTGTCATTGCAACTCACTGGGAAACGCCCGCATTGTATTACAAAGCCGTTCAATCCGCCCCTTACTTTCGATGCTACCTCGTCTTTGCTTAAGGAGAGAGCGGAGTGACTTTAATCGTTCTATGTACTTTTGCGTTATTTTTTTGAAAAAAAACCCTCCAATCTGCTGGTTTACCGCGTCTTCAGTTTAAGTCTAAAGTCGCTTTAACTTCTTTCGGGCGAGGAATTTCTGAAAAGAAGGGTTGGCGGCGTGTGGTCGGTTTTAGGCGGTTGTGGGGTCTCTCCCGATTAAAAAAAAAGAAGTGCAGTCCGACTGACCGCTGTGCGGCGCAGTGTCCCCGCGAGACGCCGCTCTCGGCGCTGTTTGAACTCGGTTCGCGCTAACGGTTCATAGCGGCCGTTCGCCATTTTGTAAAAAAAAGGCCGGTTTTCCTCGGGATGAATTAACGTCAACCAGAAACGACAGCTTCTCCCACAAGAGGGAAGAGGAAACACGACGACATTTTTTTTCACACACTCTTTTAAGTATCCCGAGTATTTTTTTTACTGGTCTCGTAAATGAGCGGTGTTGAAAGTCGTGTGAACCCGTGACAAATGGGAGCACGAGTTGTAAGGAAGCAGGTGGAAGGCGGAATTAGCAGGTTTGGAGCTTGTTGTGACTCTCTCACTGCGGTCATCTCTCTCTCTCACTCTCACCCCGGCCACAGCCTCGTGGGCAAACCTACATCAACCCCCACACGTCCCCCTCCCCCCCCTCCCCTCCCCTTTATAACCCTTTCCAGGTTCCCCTTTTTTTGTTGCCTGAAACGAGGTAAAGGTGAGAGGTTTGCGCGAGCAGCAGCTTCTTTCCTTTTGCTCTGAAACCTCGTGTTGGAAGTGAAACTTAATTGAAATAATTCATTCAAGACTTTTGTCTTGTTACGTTGCAGCAGCAGACACGCGGTCTTAATACAACCAGCCAGTGATTAAGTGGTTTAATTACTGGTATCGGATTGAACCCTTCAAAAAAAAAGTTGCTGGAATATGAAGCTAATTTACTGTTCCACTGATTAAGCGAAACCAGGTCTACTCTGAAGTAAGTGATGTGTAGTCAAATGGAGCATCTATGGGTTGCAGTTGCGGGGTGTTTTTTTTTTAAACGACATTACAAATAAACCCACGACTCACTTCCTTGGTGCTTTATAAATCCACAGATTTAAAATAATTCGCAATTCACCAGTATCTGGACTGAAACCCGTGTTCCGCCGAAAACATCTGTAACAGGGCCTGGTGTTTAACCCCGGGCTGTAATATTGGGCCTTTCCAGATTTTAAGATGCCTTACCGGTCTTTTACACCTTACAGCCATAAATAAGTAATTGAATATCATTTTATTTTGGACTATTGTGTATTATCTATATTTACGCTATTGTTTATTTTCCACACGTTTAATATAAACAATTTCTACTTTCTCAAGTTTGTGAAACTTAAATTGTATACACTGTGACAAATGTTAGTAAATAAACCTGGAATTTATCAATAAAAGATTTGTATTCTGTTTTGTTGAATTAGAAGCAATCGTGGATAACTGACTACTTCTGGATCATTTGCGGGAGACTCATGATTGGCTGGTGTACTTTCATTGTTATCTAATTTCCTCCATATTTTAAAATTGATGATAAAACAACTTTTAGTTTTGTTACCTTTTGCCTTAATCATTACCATATACATTGGCAGTTTTAGAAAGGAACAGGATGTTTTAATAAGGCATTGCTAGTATATTCACAGATTTGAGAATTCTGAATCAACATATTGAAATATAACTAACGATTTGAAACTATTCTGATGCAACTGAAGCCACACTTTTGGATATGCACATAAATAAAGTGCCTTGTGTTATTCAATTGGAGCCTCCCTTTGTTTGCCGAGGATATATAGCACAGTTACAATAATTATAGGCTGTATACCCTAAAGGAGAAATGTATAAACGATCATTTCCTTCCTCATTTCAAATATGTTCTATTCCAAGCCCCAAGAAAAATATTTTCTCATGAGGTGACATTTGTGTTTTTTGCAATTTGTCAGAACTTGGTCGGTTTTGCCTTACTTGAAATGTAAATGTATATTGCTAATGGTTATAATATCGAGTATTACATCATGTCGTCATTTAACCAATGTCCATTTTAAACTAATCAAGGGCAATTCTGCAATTAGAGATAGAATTGGTCTGATGCTTACTGCTTTGACATATTCAATCAGCCAATTATCAAGATAAATAGTTCTGCTTGTGTCGATTGTGTGAATAGAAGATGGAAAATGGAATCAATGACTGTTGGGTAAAATAGGCTACATTTCGTTTGGTAGAGCAGGTTAAGGAGAGAGATGATTGAGGTCTTTGTAAGTGAATTAACAAAATATTTTCCCCTATAATGGGGGAAATCCAGAAATGCAAGATGTATAATCTTAAAAATGAGAAGTAACTGGTTAACTATGAATTCATAAAACAAGAGATTGTTAGAAGCAGAATCAATTGAAGTTAATGGGCCCAAGAAGTAATTGAGAGTATAAAGAAAATGCAACTTAATGGAATTAAAAAGCTAGAGCTGCAGTGAACTAGTAAAATGGCAGAACAGGCTTAATAGGTGCAATGGTCTCCTGCTCTAATGATGCAGTATTTATCCAGCAGATGGATCCAGCTAAAATGGTTACTGCTTACGTTTCTGATGCGTATGTCTACGTGACTAGAATAAATGGCCTTCTTTGAAACTTGAAATGATTCCAAAATAGCCATACAGACAAGGTGGGTCTACTATGCACTTCTAATGCCGCACTACATCTTTTGGATTCTGAACATATTGTTGGTACTGCGACTGGTTTAGTCACAGAACCGACACTGGTTTATACAATGTTTATACTCATGCTTAAGGGTGGGAAAAACTTTCTTTAACGTGGGTTCTCATTTGTGTATGAGTGAAGTGAATTCCACTGCCAAATGTTAGTATGGTATATTGTATTCTGCTTGTGTGTAGAATGGAAACAAGTTCTGTTAAAATCAGCCATGTTATAAATGGTGTTTTTGATATCTTGAAGAATGAAAGTACTACGCAATATCAGTTCTTTTTGTGGAATGAAAGCAGTTTTCCTTCAAACATTAGTGTTGGTACCTGAATTTGCACAAATGAAGTAACACTTTAGTACAATAATTATCTGATATGAGCTGTTGCTCTGATTCTTTTTCTTTCTCGGTGCACTAGCTCATTCTAGGCTAAGGTTGCAAAGGGCATCAACCATCTTAGATCTTGCTCACTTGGCTACTTTTCATATACGAGTCCACATGTTGAATGTCAGCAGAGTAACTAGATTTACAGCATTGTTCCTCCTTTTTGTATTGGTGTGAGAAAGGAGGAACCATGCCGTAAATCTAGTAAAGCAACAAAATATAGAAGATCCTTCCACTGCAACTTAATTGACCTGAATTTGAATTGTATATTTTAGTCCTATACAATTTTCTGAGTAAGAAAAAGTTGTCCCCTCATTATATAAAACTGGCATTTTCAGTAAAATCTTCAAAACTAATATAGAGGTTTATAGGTGGGACATTGCTTGTAAATCTGAAAATGGACATTGGCAAAAACAATATTAATAGTTTGGGAGATGATGTCAACAAATTAGCATAAAGTTGAAATTTTGCTACGGTAAGAATTTCTAGACAGGACAATCATGCTTTATTTGTTGGAAGCAGTTTAGAAGATGCCTTTTATTATGGCTTTCAACCATTACTATTAGCAAAATGTTGTTTATAATTAGTCTATGCAAAATTAGGAAAACTCGCTGCTTTGTTTCTTTGTGTTCAGATGTTAACTGAAGTGCAGTATTGGGAGTGAAGCGTGTTTGCGCTAGCTTTGGTCATTTATTGCTCAAGTACTGTTTGTTATTTCTGGACTATTTTGTTTATAAATCGCAACAATTGGTGATTTTTTATTTTTTTACTTTTAATCCAAGCCCACTCCTCATATCATTCCTCAATTGTCGCATTTGCCTAAACGACCTTTGTTCTAACATGTTTTTCTTTCATCAGTATTTAGGAGTGGATAAACAAGCTATCATCTATTTATTGCCTTGACAATGATTGTAGGATATTTACATTCTAATGGGAGAGGGAATGTGGAATAATACCTAACAAACATGCAAATCAATTGTTCTTGTAGATGATTAAACATATCTGGTTTTCCTATTGAAGCAAAATGTAATTTCTCTTTCAAGACAACATAGATGGTGCTTTATAATCTGAAAGCACTAGAAAAACACTCCCCAGGTGTCTTGAATAGCTTGCAAAGCCAAGCATACAATGTGATTCTACCTTTCAAAACTGGTTAGAAGCAGCTTCATGCAGCAGCCAATAAGAATGCTGATCTTACCTCTCCTTCCCCCCACCTCATCAGTGACTTCCAATTTTGCCACTCTCAATACAACATTAAAAGCTAAGAAAGGAATTAAGTCTCAATTGGAAGACACAGTGGGCCATTATTTTGTTGAATGGAAGAATTATTATAATTGCTAATCAAAATTCAGAGAAGTTTCCTTTTCTCAATCCACATTCTGTTAACTGTAACTTATAACATTGTCATCTCTGTTTTCTCTGATCACAGACAAAGTACTCTTACAAAATAGATGTTCTATTTCCATTACTTTGTTCATAAATTCTGACATTTTGTAATGAATGAAAAGTTGATTTGCATTTACGTTACTAAGTGTAGTCAGTCATTGTAGTCTATTCTTGGCATCAGTGAAGCGTTCAAGATGTTGCAATGGAACCTCTGTTTAATGGCTTTATGGGAGAATCAATCTATAGCTAAATGGAATTTTCATCCTTTGGTAGAATATTCCGTAAAATGCAAATATTGACTGCAACAATGCAGAATGAAAATGGTTTCTTCTTTTTGTGTTGACCACAACCCATTGCTTTAGGATATAGTCTAACCTTTTTACAGATACTGCTCAACAGTTCACCGAGATAATTTAGGCTGGAAGCATCATGATGTCATTTGCTAACTGCTACTGATGGGAGAGATGGTAGCTAGCTCATCCAAGATGAGGCACAGGCTGTTCTTTAGTGGACAATGGTTTGTCAATGGTCAGTGGTTTGAATTGAGGAATAAACTACAATAGCTTTTTCTTTCCTCTACACCCAAGTTTTATGAGAGCCCATTTTAAAGAGGACCTGACACTAGTAAACAAATCCACTGCAGTGTTGACTATCATTTTTAGCAGATGAATCACATTGGCACTAGCCTTGCCACCAGAGAATCTCCACTTATTTTGCCTCCTTCCCCCAAGGATGAACATAACTTGTCGTCAGACTACTAACGAGCTACTAAATTTAAACTCGCAAGATACCAGGTAAGGTATTTCTCCCAAGTGGCACTTTACTACCAATCTCCAGAAAGTTACAGGTCATGCACACATTCTTAAGCCACACACATGTATATTTAATTGAAAAGCATTATTATGGCCCTGGTTGTAGTGATTTGGTGGAGCATTGAGTGAAGAATCATAAATCTGCTGTTAGTCTTGAAAGGATTATTAGCCTATTACAATTGACAATCCGAGCTGACACCTGTAGAATGGATGATATTTCAATTTGAATGAAGATCCAGGAAGTAGGCAATGTAACATTTATGTTCTTCTGGCTTTGAACGTCAATCTCAGAAAAATCTCCATCAGAATAATTTTGGTGGTGCAAAAAATTAGTCAATACATTGAAGATAAAAGTGCCTGTGACATCTTCCAACTTTTGAGAACAGATTTCATTTATTAATTGACATTATATTATGATGAGCAAGTATTCATTCAGCAGTTCTGTACAAGAGACAATTGTTTTTATAAAAGGTAATCATCCAGTGGAGTGAGGGTCCACCAAATTATATTGGATTGTCATTGGCTGTTTCTCAGACTCTGTTCACGTCAGATGAAGTTCTTTGGAAGCTCATCGATCAGGCATTGAAATAAGTTGCATCATTCCTTTCAAAATCAGGTTTCTTTTCTCTAAAGGAATACAATTCATGAGAAATATCTGGGATTTCTTCAAGGAAGTGAAGTAATTTATTGTAGCTTTCAGTTTCAGGTTATGTCATGTCCATTCATTGATCTACATAAAGGAATTTTGTATTGAATTTTTAATAAAAATCTTCATTGGTAAATGGAAGTTTGGGATCAAATTTTAAAGAAATTGAAACAAAATCATTCTGTGTAAACAACAACTTGGATTTATATAGTGATCTCCACGCCGGACGGCGTCTGAGTGCTTCACAGTAACAGATCCTGGGGCCGAGCCAGGGGAAGGGGGAAGAAGGTGACCAAAGGCGCGGTCAAAAAGAAAGGTCTTCAGCCGAGACCTGAAATGCATGATGACAGAAAGTTGCAAAAGTTTTGATGTTACTATAAATCAGTGGAACCTGTAATGTTGGTCATCTAAGTATGGTTAGATACCTGGAAGGAAGAGATAACAACTGAAGGTGTGGATCAATCTGCTTTTTTAAAATTTTGCCCCTTAACCCATATACAAATGCACACATTCTTTGGGCTGCCCTCCATGCACTTCTTGCAGATTGTGCTGTAACATTTCAATGTGATGGATGTTTGGCTGCCCATGATTTCCATCCTGAAGGAAAGACTTGGTTCATGTATGACATCTCTGTTTTCGCAAGAAGACTACACAAAATCGTAATGTGCAAGTCTTCTCAGAAAATGGCATGTTAATGGATTTATTTTTGTGAATATATTGCTACTTTATTTAATGTCTTTTTAACAAAGGGATAGTATGAGGTGTTTTGAAAGGTTGTACCATGAACATGAACTTGATTTCTCAAGGTAATTCATTTCACTGCCTTCCAGTAGCATTTCAATTCATTATAATTGAACTGCATTAGCATTTATGTGGCAGCCTATGAAATTTATATCAGGTAGAGGAGAGCTCCTTCAATTTTGATTCTTGATTTTATTAAATTAAAAATCTCAATGCATTAGAAGTGCCAGATTTTCATTTTGTCCTGAGGTTTTAAACTTGTACAATAGAACTGATGTATTCTCCACACCCTTGCTTCCAACCCCCAAAAATGGAATTGAACTGGTGCAATTTTTAACTGGTACTATAAGACCTGGTTGACTGGTCATACAGATTGTAATTTTTTTGTCCTTGATAATCACAGCTAAAACTGATTATATCGATGGGGAAAAAAAAACTGAAAAGACCTGTTCAGGACCAAACTTGTCATTTGTTTAATTGTTTCACTTGATCAAAACTTGAGGACGGCTATTGGGACAAAGCACAACTTTGATACCACTATTTCTTTCCCCTTCGCCCAAAGCACATGATTGAAGTTGACATTTTTCTAAGTGTTTAAACTGACCTCTAAATCGTAAACTGCATGATTTGAATGGATTAGATAAAATGATTTATGTTGATAAATCTACATAGTTACAATAATGAAATCTTAATATCACATTCACAAATGTTAGTGCTCTTTATAATTTTCTTTCTAGGAGATTTGGATTTTTTAATATCTGGGACGTGTTTCTAAATTCAAATAATGTAAATAGGATTTGAATTCATTGATCTGTGAAATGTATAGAACTGCACAGTGAAATGATTTTCTCAATTCTGTTTGCACTTGGCAGGTTATGCCATGAAACTTCAACAGGATTATTGATCGGCCAAGGGAGTTGGGAAATGTAAGGAAAGTATCGCATCCTACTGGTTTGTGTACGAGAAATTTTAAATTTAAAATGTCATCACAAGTACAGTCGAATCCCCAGAATGAACCTACAATTGTGAATCCTCCACCACCAGAATATTCCAACTTGAAGAAATCTAGTCGCATGACAAATCAGCTCCAATATTTGCAGAAAGTGGTAGTAAAAGCTTTGTGGAAGCACCATTTTGCGTGGCCTTTCCAACAGCCTGTAGATGCTGTGAAGCTAAATCTGCCTGTAAGAATTACATTTTATCTCGTCACAATGATATCAGTTGGTAGCACTAATAATTCACAAATTATACTGCAGAGCAAATGAAATTATGTCTGCAATTATTGTGTTTTAAGGTGTTCATTTGAACATGCACAGGAAACTTGCATTATTCATATGTTGAATACTTTTGAAGTTTAGACAGCTGTCCTTCACTAGTGGCAACATTACTGATGTTATGTACACTGCCAGGTCGCCGAAATGATAGCCTTAAATGTCTTGAGACTTAATACTGGAAATCTCCCTATAGCTGTTTCAGCTATGATCACTGGATGGTCTGAGTTTTGGAAGTATATGGTACTTTCAATTTATGTTGATCAACAGAGATGGCAAACCTGAAGAGAATCTATTTTGATGATGTACTAAATTATATAGTGATTCAAAACTTCTCTAGTTAGGGTACACCAATTTAAATGTCAATTCTTGAGAGCTTAATGCTCTGTTCCAAGAGCTCCTGAATTGTCTAAACAGCTGTTAGTTTTTACCCAAGCTGCACAGTAGTATTTTCCACTGGAGCAAAATGGCAGTCTGGCAGAATGGCAAAAATGGCAGATAATCAATAACAACAACAACAAGATTACATTTCTATAGCGCCTTTCACGTCGGGAGGACGTCCCAAGGCGCTGGACAGAGTACAGCACTTCAGACCCGGGTTGGGGGGTAAGGGAGGGGAAGGGGGGTGGCCGATGGCATGGTCGAAGAGGAGGGTCTTGAGGCGGGACTTGAAGGAGGCTAAGGAGGGGGTGAGGCGGAGTGACTGGGGGATGGAATTCCGGAGGTTGGGGGCAGAGTGGCTGAAGGCTTTCCCGCCAATGGTGGGGCAGGTTGGTCGAGGGACGTGGAGCAGGCCAGAGCCGGCTAAGCGGAGGGAACCGGTGGGTTGGTAGGGGGTTAGGTGGTTGCAGAGGTAGGGTGGGGCGAGGCCATGGAGGTCTTTGTATGTGAGGACCAGGATCTTGAACTGGATCCTCTGAAGGATAGGGAGCCAGTGGAGTCAGGCAGAGTTTTGTGCGGGAGAGAACACGGGCTTCAGAGTTCTGGATTATCTGCAGCCTGTGGCGGGAGGAGGTCGGAAGGCCGACACGCAGTGCGTTTGCATAGTTGAGCCTGGTGGTGATGAAAGCACGAACGAGATTCAGTGGCCTGGGGGGGGAGGTAGTGGCGGAGTCGGGCAATGATACGGAGGTGAAGGAGTGAATAATTATGACATTAATATTTGTGTACTTTTATATGTGCTCTTGACCATTAACTACCAAGGTGGAAACGGTAAATAACTTCCAGAAAGTAATCTAGTGAATGATTAAATGTTCACCAGATTAAAATCTATTTCATAGGATTTTGTTGCAAGAACCCAATAATTCATTATTTTTATATCCATGGTTTTAATAGATAAGCTGATTGAAGACCAGGGTGCAATAAAATGTATGCAACTAGTTAATGGTTGCATGAGAGTGAATAACTGTTTATGTTCAATAAATATTTTTTTCACAGGTTTGCCATGCTGCTGCTTAGCATTATTTCTTTTTTTTAGGATTATTATCAAATAATAAAGAAACCAATGGACTTGGGTACCATCAAAAAGCGCTTGGAAAACCACTATTACTGGAAATCTATGGAGTGTACAGAAGATTTAAAGACAATGTTTACCAACTGTTATGTGTATAACCGGGTATGTATAGTTTTAGAATGTAGATGAATGATTGCATTTTTTTGTTTGACGAAGAGTATAAAGTGTTTGTGTTTGTAGCCAGGTGATGACATCGTTATAATGGCACAAACATTGGAGAAACTTTTTCTACAGAAGTTAGCACAAATGCCACAAAAGGAAATCGAGTTTTCTGTGTTTGGAAGAAAAAGTGGAAAAAGCAAAAGAAGAAAAGGGCGAGGTAACTGTTTATAGAAATATTCTTGTAAAAAGACATGATATTTGGAAATTGAGAATTTTACACAAATCAATGGTACAAACAATACAAAAAGGCTATTGATATCCAATACCCATATAATATAACTGCTAAAATACTAATATAAGATAACAGTTCCTTAGTGTTCAGTATTTGTTCATTTGTATGAAAAATTCACTTGAAAAGAAAAACACAGTTAATGTTTAAAAAATGACTGATCTGCTGCATGGTTGATTGAATGGAGTGATACTTACAACGTAATGATTAAAATCTGAGTTCTCAATGACTGCGCCGCAGATGTCCTTTGCTTTTATTGATCCTGCTTCGCTGATTGCCATTCAGCCTTGTGTTAGGGTAGGGGCTACCTCTGGCACATCTTGGTAAATTTTCGGAATGATAAATATTGAATGCATTACTAAATCGACTCAATTGTGAGTTTTCAAGAGATTAGCTTTTTATTGAGCATTTGGATATTAATTAGATCAATCAGTGAGCCCTGATTCATCATGATCTAACATAGTGAGGAAAAGTAAAACTTTTAAGGTTAATGGCTGTGAATCTTTCAATTATAGGATTTTTATATTTTGCATAAATTTAGCATTTTATGTCCATCGATATTACAGTAATTTTACAAAGAATTAAGTAGGTACTGAAGATGACACTTATAGTTTATTGCTTGAGGACAGTCCTGCGCACCTTCAAATGCAGTCAGCTGCTACAGTCATAATATCGATATTTAACTCTGGACTGCTTCAACTGCAGTGTATTGTTTTGGTAGTAACAGTGTGCTCGACTTCACAAGCAAAATTACGATCAACTGCATCTGGAGTTAGAATTCCACAACCAGTAATGACTGTGGTGCCACCTCCAACAAAAGCTTTGATGCCTGCTATTGCATCCCCTCCTTTAATATCACCAGCCAAGCCTGTTGCAAAAGTAAGTGTTATATTTCTAATTCTGCATAACTTGCAGGTGTAAAGCATCTGTGATAATTTATAATAAACAATATAAATCTTGCATTTGATATAGAACATTAACACATTGTCGAGACATCGCTTCTCAACTCACTTCTGTAAATCCTTCAGTTATCCACTGTCAATCCTTGGAATATTTTTAATCAGAGCTGCTTTAGATGGGAAGCAGTACTTTTAGTATGGCATTTCCTAAGATTTTAATGCTACACGTATTTATCTTATTAAAGTAACATTCCCATAAATCTACCATATGTAAGGCAGATTACTCTTCAATATTTTAGTAGGAGAAAAAGTTGTCAAAATATTTTCTGTTGGTCCTGAGAGTTCCTAAGAAAATTATTCCATCAAAGCCCTTTGCCAATTTCCTGAGTTGATCAGAGGTCATTCATTGCTTCCAAACAGCCTGTAAAACGCAAGTTAGTTGTGTCCTTTTTTATTTGTGTATTAAGCATCTCATTGTATCATCTTTTACTTTTTTTCTAAACAAGGTAAAGAAAGGTATCAAAAGGAAGGCTGACACTACTACTCCCACCGCTCCCATTATTGCTACAAGTAGTGAGTCTTCGCCAACATTTACAGAACCAAAGCCTACAAAATTTCCTTCAAGGAGAGAAAGCAGTCGATCAATTAAACCACCAAAAAAGGATCTACCAGATTCCCAACAACAGCATCAAGTCGGAAAGAAAGAAAAATTATCAGAACGTTTGAAATATTGTAACAGTATTCTTAAAGGGATGTTCTCAAAGAAGCATGCAGCATATGCCTGGCCTTTCTACAAGCCTGTAGATGTTGAAGCATTAGGACTTCATGACTACCATGACATTATTAAGCTGCCCATGGATCTTACTACTGTGAAAGTAAGTTTTTTGTTTCTTTTTGGAGGGGTGGGACTTTTTCCTCCGACCACCACAAAAAATGTGCTAGAGGATGTACATTTGGAGTTGGTTTATAACTGCATCAAAGTGTGTCCATTTTCCATAAACTACACAATTAAGTTTAAATATTTTTCAATCCAGCAGCATGCGGAATATCAGAACACAAGCTTTTAATGGATGATTTGACATAGGAAAGCTCACAATGGCTTTGTAACTGGTAATTGTAAAAATAACATTAGTAGAAACTAAGCATCTCTGAAATTTATCACTTGCATAAAATTCCAGCTTATTTTTTGATTTCATTAACTGGCAATCTAAGAATTTTAAGATGTCTGCTTTATCATGTGTTCGCATGTATTTTCATTATTTATTATACATATTTATTTTACACTGAATTCACCCTGAACTAATTTTGTAAAATTGATTTCATGTAAGTTTTATGTTTTAATCTTTCCTGATGAGAAACGAATGGAAAACCGCGAATATAAAGATACCCAGCAATTTGCCACAGATGTGCGATTAATGTTTCGGAATTGTTATAAGTATAACCCACCCGATCATGAAGTAGTAGCTATGGCCCGAAAACTTCAGGTAAGAGTAAACCTTAGGTAAGAATATAGTTTTAGTTTAATGTAACTGTTATGTCCTTTAAAAATATGTGTAACCTTCAAAATCTTAAACTGTTAGATCAATAATCATCTCAGTGACTCTTTGTGGCAAAGCTGCGAAAAAGTTTCTTCAAACCTCCCTTTCCCATCCAATGATGATCCTGAGCTAATGCCCCCATATTACTATTTTGCTAATCATTTTTTGCTAAATTAAAGAATCATTTTCTGGAGATAACATAATTGGGATTTTTGTCAGTGTTTTGTGCAGCAATAGAGATTCCATCTAAAATTACTGTTTAGCTCTAATTTATACCAATTATGGCAATGATGTAACATTTGGATTTCACTTGTAGTGTGGGTGGACTTAACCCATGAACACATTTACGGATGAATTGTGATGATTGTAAATAGGATATCGATTGTATTGATAACTTTTCACAAGAAGGGAAGAAAGCTTATGATGAAAAATGCCCTTCAACCCATTTATTGTCTTTCCATAAGAGCATTGGTTTCCAAGTGATCTCAAATATCTTATTTCACCAGGATGTTTTTGAGAAGCATTTTGCCAAAATACCTGATGAACCTGCTGAACCTATGTTAACATCACAACCCAAAACCCAAGTTAGAAAATCAATAGCAAGTGAAAACACTGATGAAAGCTCATCTGATAGTGAAAATGCATCTGAAAACTCTGAGAAAGAACGTACGGAGCGCCTTGCTAAACTTCAAGAACAGGTAGAAATATTTTTTTTTAAATATTCTTTTCTAGGAATCCAATTGTTTTTGAACACTTCTAAACATCTGTGCATACAAGATAAAATTCCAATCTGTGATAGCTTCCTGAGAAACTATAAGACTGGAACTGTGTGGGATTTTGCTATTATTCTATGTTAAGGCTTTGGATTAATTAACAGTGTTGAAATGTATTTCTGATATCAACAATTCTGAGCATGTCCCTGATCTCGAGGTGGGTGATGGAATAGACAACCATCAGATAGTTCTCAGGCTGCAACACAGGAGAGAGAGGTTCTCACTGTAAAACAGGTTTACAATATTCCATTGCCAATTTATTTTCCTCCATGCTCACTGCAGGAGGGATTTGTATTGGAATCATCAGTGATTTAATTTTGTTTCAGTATAGTACTAAATGGGGTACAAGAATGTTTAAGTCCACTTTGCTGGTCAGTACCAATGAGCTGTAAAAAATAAAAGAAAATTAAAGAATACTTCCTAAAAATATTCACTGTACTATTGTGTACTCTTGGAATTGCTTTTCTCACTTACATATTAAGTGAGATAAATTGAATAAGCCATATAATATTAGCTTGATTTGAATCAACTTTTCCCGTGACAGCTGAAGGCAGTCCATGATCAACTTACAGCCTTATCTCAAGCTCCACTGTCTAAACCTAAGAAAAAGGACAAAGCCAAAAAGGAAAAGAAGAAAAAAGAAAAGGAGAAAGACAAATTTAGAAAGAAAGATGATGAAAGGAAGAAAAACAAGTCTAAGCCAATGCAGCAAAAGAAGTCCAAGAAAAGCTCTACAGGAAGCAGGTACGATCAGATTAAACCATCTCCAATTTTCTCCCTCTCTTGCAAACCTGCTGAGATACAACAGCACCCTAGCAGTTCAAATTAGCCATTCTATGTTTGAACCCAGACTGAATTAGCATCATAGTATTGTTCCACTGTATTCATTTTTAAATTAAAAATAAATTCCAATTTATGCATTATGGCTTGAGGGTAAGTTTTGTAATGCGACACAGTTGTGGATATAGCTGAATAATGCATCAAAAGTTGTATATGTATCTACCAGGATGATTATGTAATTTCCCTTCGGTGCCTTTGGAAGTTGGTTATAAAGGGTGTCCTGATTTGAATATGCTAAGTTATTTTTAAGAAGAATCATACTGATACTAAGATGCCCTTAACTAAATCCAGTTTACAAATGATTTAATCTAGATTCTTGTTGGTAGTTATGAGTTGCAAATACGTTTTTTTTCCCCAAAAAATTGGTTAATTTTAATGCATTAATTACAAAAGCCCATAAGGGTAGGAAAAATATTGAAACAATTTGCTGGATATTAACTGGTGAGTGGCTCAAAACTGAGCTTTAATGTATAACATTGAAACTATAATATTACCTAATTTGGAACAGAATGATTTGTAGATATGGTCCATTTCTTAATTAATAATATTTATGAATGTACTTTGTTATACAGGCTGATGAAAAAAAACAAACAGCAGGCTCCTCCCGTTTGTGATTCCGAAGAAGATAATGCAAAGCCAATGACATATGATGAGAAAAGGCAGTTGAGTCTTGACATCAACAAACTTCCGGGTGACAAACTGGGGCGTGTTGTGCATGTAATACAGTCTAGGGAACCTTCTTTGAGAGATTCTAATCCAGATGAAATAGAAATTGATTTTGAAACGTTGAAACCATCCACATTAAGAGAATTGGAAAGATATGTTATGACTTGTTTAAGAAAGAAACCAAGAAAACCTTATTGTAAGTAGTAAATGCTGTTACATTAACTATTTTACCTTCTTTAGGCAAGTATTCTAATATGTGTACTTGTATATTATATTCAGCTAAAAAGGTTTCTGGAAGATCTAAAGAAGAAATTCAACTGGAGAAAAAACAAGAACTGGAAAAAAGATTGCAAGATGTGAGTGGACATTTGAACTCTGGGAAAAAACAAACCAAAAAATGTATGTACTGTATTTAATAAATGTTGAATACGCTAGAATTTATATTTTTCCTGTTTTTTTCAAATTTAGAATGTTTGAATTTTTTTATTTAATAGCTCAGAAGAATGATCCAGCCATGGAGATGGGAGGATTGTCTCGATTAAGTGAAAGCAGCAGTTCCTCAAAGTCTGGCAGTAGTAGCAGCAGTAATGACTCTAGTTCTTCAGAGAGCAGTGATTCTGAAACAGGTTAGGTGTCATCTTCCGTACATATATGTACAGCCAAGTGCATCCAACTTTCCAAATATCAGTCCTTTCTCCCAGTTTCTACTACTCAAAAGGATTTATTGTAGCATTTGCCTGGAGGCATCGCACAAATCAGAAACGGGTGCAAACTTATAGATCTTGCTGAAGCACTGAATGTTGGAGGCTGGAAGTGTTCCATAATATTTCAAAGATGTCCCAACCAAATGAAAAAAGAGGACATTCGTAAGTGAGACAACTATGTTTACAATGCAGAACCTTTCACTCTATTAGTCTCAGAAAGTAGCTTCTTTCAAATTGTTTGAAAGTCAGGTAAGGAAGAATTTTTGAAGCAAGAGCAATGTAATGCATACTGTAAATGTAGAAAGTAAATTGATCAGGTGAGGAGGAATGACTTATTTAAGGCACGTGCCTTGAAGGTTTGAGTTGCTAAGTGACTGACTGAGAACTGTAAATACAGATGTATTATTGTGACAAAAGTCACACAGAGTTGAATTGAGACATCAACCATGTCATGCAGGGTTAGTTTGTATGTCCATTTTTGAGGGATGTCTTATGATATCACTGCACAGGGTTAATATAATGTAGTGCATGGCATCTTGGGTTCTTGCATTTTTGCAAAAGACATTAGTACTAAATGCTGGAGATATTTTGGTTCAATGCTGCTGAGAACAATGTATATAATGGGCTATCAGAAATAGACTTTTCTTTTCCAATACCATGAAAAAATAGTCTTTGTAATCCAATTATTTTGAACTCTTATAATAGTTCTTGTAGTCTTTGTAATCAAGTAGCTTAATTTTATAAGAATTCCTTTCTATTGCATTTCTGTATATTGCATTTAAGGTCACGTTAACCTTAAAACTGACAAATATTGAAGATCAGATCCAATAACGCAAAAATTTGAAGTCAGTTTTGGTGCTGGGGATGGAGGTTTGCTTGATCAAGATCTATTTTCTGTATAGTTGTAAACTGCAGTTATTCCGTTTCATAACTTCCTGTATTTGGAATTAATTTTTTGTTGAGATACTATTGTTTATTTTCTGTATCAACATTTAAATTATTTATGTTTGGCAAATAAACTTATTTCTAGTCCAAACTCTGCTCTGTGTGGTCTGTTCTCTCTTTCAACCCCTGCAGTTGGAGATATCCTTAGCTACAACTGTTTCAGAGGTCTCACTCCGTCAAACTGCCCTTTTTCTAACTCAAATTGTCTGGTTACATTTGAAGTTTTATTTCTTACTGTCTCATATAGAGACTAAAAACATCTTTCAGTTATTACAATTTGTGTGGCTTTGTATTGGAAATTTACTGTTAATTATTGACAATGCAGGGATTGAAGGAAAAGGACCTTTAATTACTGTTAGTACGCAGTAAAATTGTAGGCTGTAAAGAAACACTGCCTTCATTGAATAAACGTTATTATAATAAATTTCTACAGCTAGTTTCAGACATAAGTGCAAAGTTAAGGCAGGGTCAACTGAAGTGACATTACATTTTAAGCAACCTGTGGTTTAATGTTTTCCGATTAGTTGCTTATCTTTTCATTTTTTTAATTGATGTTTAAACAATATATTAAATCTAAACGTCAAGATTGATGTCTTAAACCAAGTCAAGTTGGAGTAAGTCAACTCCCGCTCCCCCCTCCCCCACAGACACTCCCTCTCTCTCCCCCACTCAGGTGCCCAGCTAACAATGTTGTGTTGTTACATATATCCCAGGCGTTTAAAGCAGAGTAGAGTGGACCATGCCAGTTAATTTTTATTCGTTTGGCTTGGGTGAGAGGACGGGGGGGGGGGAGTAAGAATTTGAGATTTGTGAACGTCTATATAAAATACAATAAACTGATTATTTGTCACTCCAAGGGAAAGGGGTTATCCAGAGTTAGGCATGTGTATAAATGCAAAACTAATTGCGGCTGGGATATTGATAGCATGATGACTTAAGTGGCAGTGACAAGTTAAGGCAGGGTCAAGTTAGCAGGAGTGTACTGTATTACCCTTTAATTAATAGGTCATACCTGAAATGCACCTTCCTTTTCACACATCTTCCTTTTTCAGATGCCCCAAACTGTATGTTTGCAGCACTTTTGTTCATTTCAGATGGTCAGCTTTTTTTAAGTTACCACGTGGGAAAAATAGTCACGAACCGTTTCGTGGAACAGCATGTTCAAGCTCAAAAAAAGGTCAATTTGCTCTATTTGTAGGTGTGTTTGGGACATGGGAATGCAGCTTTTCCCACCCTAAGATCTTCAAATGGGTAATTCCATAAACTTGGTTACCAAATAAACTTTCTGAGCAATTAATTGGTAACGAGCAAATTATTTATTCTAAAAGATAAATGTGATAAATTGAAAATTCTGATTTTCAGTCAATGTTGTAAGGAAAATAGCAACTGCCACAAGAAGGAAAAGATACAGGGAGGGTACAACAAATAGTTTTTTTTATTTATATATATATATATGGTGAAATTATTTAAAAATCCATGTAATACTCTATTTACGGTACTTCATTATACTATTGTTTACCAGCACTTAATTATTTATTGTTGCATTTCAAAATTTTAATCATCAGTCTTTAACTTTTCTGCAGAAATAGCATCAAAGCAGAAGCCAAGGAAACGATGCAGTGTTATTCCTAGAGGGGGAATAAAGGTAACCAATGTACTGCTAGAAATTTTTCTATGTGCCATTTCTTTTCATAAATTTCTAAATCCATTCTTTTCCCAACAATTTTTACCAAAACAAATGCCTTCTAAATTAGAAGAAAATCAGATGAAATGCCTTTCACCTTGACCAGCATTGGATTCTGTTCCTCAGGTGCAATCATTGCCACATCGAAAACTTGCAGAGATACCACAGAAACACAGTCAACTTCTTTCATTGTCCTCTCACCAGGCAAAGTTGCAACTTTTTCAACCACAGTGTAATGTACCCCAAGAAGAACGAGAACACATCACTATTTCACCACCAGGTAAAGACTTAGCTTGGTTGCATACAACTGGTTTAAACTAAATAATATTTAGTAATCATATTGCCTACTCCAGCATTTCTTATGTGAAAGAGAATGAAATAAATTTAGATTTCAGATGCTGTCTGATATAAGACATCTAAGGAGCTCAGCTGGCAAATATTTTTTATATGTGAATGGATACAGTTTCTGAAGCAGCTATATTGCGACATGCATTGATCTTACTTTGTGTGTAATTTAGCACAGATTCGCTTTCTGCCAGGGGCATGATAGGTCAATAATGCTTGTGAAAGCACCCACTCTTCAAACTAGAAATTCTCCAAACACTGCTGTGTTGTACAACAGCCAGGAGCCAAGATCGGAGGGAAAAATAAGTTCCAGCATTATGGAAGGGTGAATAGGAAGAAACTATTTCCATTGGTAGGGGAGTCAGTGATTAGCAGACATAGATTTAAGATAGCCACAAGGAGAACTTAGGAGAATTTTTTTTCACACAAACGTGTTGGGATGTGCAATGGCCTGCCAAGTAAGGTGGTAGAGCCAGAGTCCATTGTGGGCTTCAAGAGGGAAGTAGAAGGGTATATACAATTTACAGGCTTGAAGGGGAATGGTAATAGGCCAGGGCAGTGGGATGAAAAGTAAAGCTTGTTCTGAGAGCTGGTGCAAACCTGATGGGCCAAATGGACAACTTCTGTGCTGAAACTTTCTATGTCGTACATTGACTACTCTGAACAGAAAGTCCTTTAACACAACTGTGTTCCAAATGGACAGAATGTGAATGCCCTCAGAATCTCACTGATAGTTTTTGTACTACTTTGGCAAGTCTTATTTGTAAATGGAGGTTCAATATACAAGGAATAATATTTATTACCTTCCATAGATATGGTTATATTCTTTGAAAAAAGTAATATTCCACGTAGAAAGCTTCATCCAAGCTGATTTGTTTTCTCTTTTTGGTTTGATGTTGCTAGGGGGGTGGGGGTGTGGCGACTCTGTAGCTTTTATGCATTATACCTCTTTACAATAATTTTGACAGCCTCAATGCTTTCTGGATACAGAACGTAAAGTATAAGACCTGCAAACAGCTCAGTTTTTAAATGTGACCGTGTCTCTACATATTCTATTCTTTGCCTTCCCTTGGCTCCATCCTCTGTGGGATAATACCAATATTCTATTTTTAAGATACTTTAAGCAACTTTTGTCAAAGAATGAAAGACCTTAACTAAGGTCTAATATCTGTTCCTTTACAACTCTGCTGCACATGAAATTGGTGCCCAATTATAGAAAGGCTCATTGTGAGGAATGCAATGGCTATTAGTATTATAGAATCTAAATAAATGATTTGTACAGTATTTACTTACAATTACTAGTTTTATTCCACTTTGGTTTCTTTAGCTTTACACACTAGTTTACCACCACAGCCATCAAGACCGAGTGCCAAGGCAGCACCCTTACCTCCCAAACACAGACTACCCATACAGTCACCATCCAAACTACAACAACCTGAGATACAACAACAGTTGCCACTAGCTACAATTCAGCAGTTGCAGGTTCAGACTCAAAATGTTCTATTACATCCAGTTCATGTGCACCCTTCCTTACCAGAGCAGTTGAAGCATCAGGTTTTATCACCACCACAGATCAAGCCATGTTATCCAGTGCCATTACCAACCGCAACTCAACCACAAATAAAACTTCAACAGCTGGTGCAAAACCAACAAATGCATATTGATCACCTTGATGCCCTTTCAATGCAGCCACAATCCTGCCATCAAACACTCATTCAACAGCCACACCCACCACCACTGCAACATCAAGGAACTGAGACAGAAGGTAAGAAACAACAACCATTTTAGACATGTGTATTAACAGACATAATAGAAGGCTACTGGGCGTACTTCCAACTTTTGAGACACAACTGGTTTTATCCTTTCTAGGTTGCCTGGTTACATTTATAAAGGATTATACAAGATGTTTAAAGTTGGCTGTTGGATTCTTGCACAATGGCAGCATTCTTCGTTCTGTATGAGTAAATTAGAATACTGTACTGTCGTCCATACCAGAAACTGAGTAGGAATGTGGACTAAGGCCAAAATCTTAAACCACCCACTTATATATTTTTTTTAAATTTTCTACACGGTTTACAGAGGGCTTGAGAATCCTCCAATATCCTCTTCTCCTGCACACATTGTAAAAAGTTCTCAGCTTTCTTTAGGTAGTTGGTCATGAGTGGTAGAAATTTTAAAGTAATAGTGGTTAATCAAGAAGATTAATGTAGGATGAATTAATAACGATGATGATTAATTACTGTGTGCTAAGGATGGTAACGCTGAGAACTTACATCCTGATAAATTCTAATGACTTATTAGACAATTTTTCAGATTTCCATCGAGCTGCATATCATTTTACTGTTCTGGGGTTGGCTTATTCACTTGACCATAATCAACAGAATGAAGACTAACTCAATCAGTTGAAGCCACATTGTCATGGAATTCTATTTGCAATTTGATGGCAGACTGTACTGTATTTATCATAAATGAATGAACTGATTTGGTTGCATCTCAAATAGTCAACATTGCATTGGATCATGTGAAAAAGACATTGCCTGCAGATCTTCTCCAATGGGGGTCGCATGCTTTGGGACATCTTAAGGATTCAGTTGACTTGGAAACCAACAATGTCTTCTGATAAGATTTACCAGTGCATTCCCACGGCCCAGCTTGGCATCTGTTATAATTGAGGCTCAATAATGAATCAATATTTTAAGTTCCAAATGGTGATATTGGTACTTTAATGGTTTTAGAAAAAATACTAAAATATTGGAAGAGCAACAGAGATTTTCTTATAAGAAACGTCTTGATGTAAAATTAAAAGAAAATAGAATGGATATTCTGAAAGCTCATACACCAAATGGTCTTCATTCATCACTCGCTTCTCATGTGATCTTTGAAATGATGGATAGCATAGTACTCTAGGTGGCACCCTCTGAGATACTCAGCATCAATTTAATAATCAGTGCACTGATGAATCTCACTGCTTTAAAGTGTTCGAGAGAATTAAAAACACACTTGAAGTTGCACTATTGGTCTCATTAGATCTGGATTTTATTTTGCTTTGTGCTGAATTTAACTTGATTTATTTTTGGTTCAGAATGTGTGTAGCTGTGATGGGAATTAATTGTTCAAAGTAATGTTTTGCGGATTTTTGCACGAAATTGTTTTCCAGTATGCGTAACCAGAATAGCGAAAGGCTATTCTACAAAATCTATAAACGTACAAAAGAAAAGCTACTGCTACACATGAAGAAAAATCATGAAGTTTATGTGCATGCTTGTTTTTTTAAAAAAACTATTTGTGGGCTCTCATTTGTTAACATATGAAATATTTAATTAGTCAAGTCCTTTTTCAAAGTGCTTTATTATCATTGGATTTGCAAATGAAATCTATCCTTTGTCATTATGAACTAATTGATATTCATTTTTTCTCTAAAAGGATTTTCTGCAGTTATATCACCTTTGCATTCACCTCTTTTGCTGCAACTTCCACAAGATGCACCACAGTCAGCTGACTTTTCTCTTCAATCCGGCCTTTTTAAAAAAGAGGTATATCAGAATTTGGTCTAAATTATTTCTTAACTGCTTTAATACTTATTTCATATAATCTTTAGTTTACAAAATATTTGACTATTGTTTTCCAGGAATTAAAGCCATTATGTGACATGAAAAACGATTTCAAATCTTCCCTAATTAACCAAACTGAGCCCACCTTTGAAACACATGGTGACTCTATACCAGCAGTAGCACAAAAGAGTAAGTTTGATCTTTTAAGCATTAGTCATTTCTGTATATATTTACATACTACCTTAATTATCTACCTTGACATGACACAATTGAATATTTATGTATGGTAAAGAGCTTGCTTGAATCATTTGGAGTGGGATGAGCAGCTTGCACTGCTTGAGAACATTCCCTGACAGAATGAGGAAAGAAAATTAACAGAAATCTCTGGATTCTTTTAACTTTTCATAATTCCATACATTTAGTTTTTAACTGCATAAGAAGTAATTAAATATTTTGATTTTGAAGCCGTCATTCCTGATGGAGGAGACCATATGAGTACTTCAATTAAGACGAATACAGTTTCCAAACAAGCCCCGGAGCTGAAAATACCAATTGCTCCAAAGAAAGTAGGTCCCTGGTTTATTTTTCTCTTTGATATACACTCACTCTGCATGAGAAACTAAATCTACCAATCCCAACTATAAGGTTGTAAATATTTGTTTGACATAACAACAGTTGAACTTTTGTTTATAAGCTTCACCCTAATAATATTATTGGTTCTTTGCATGGTGCTACATTGGTATTTTGTGTGCCAGTTGGATTCTGCTATGTTGTGCTCAGGGAAAGGAGGGGAATTTTTTTTTTAGAAAGCTTTAATCACACAAAGTTTTGAACATTTAAGAATCTCTGTAGAATTCTTGGATGTAAAAATAAAAAAAAAATTTGCTCTAATCATGCTTGACAGTGGATCTAATTTTGGACACGTGCAAGATTTTATAGAACAATGCAATTAACACATCTAAAAGCTGTTCTACACTTTATGGTAATAATAATAAATCATGTGAAGCACAAATAATTACTCTCTCACACAACCACCACCTTGTAAAGCAAAATGCTTCACAAATCACTTTCAAAAAGTAATGCTTTTTTTTCTCTTTAATTGCCAATTAATTCCACAAACATATTTTTGCTGATTCAGGACATCAAAATCAAGAATGCAAATTCTTGGACAAGTTTGGGCAAAATGGTGACAACTACACAATCATCCATAATAAAATCTTCTAGTGAGAGCTTTAAGTTGTTCAGAAGAGCAGCAATGGAAAAAGAGGAACGGGAAAAAGCTTTAAGAGCTCAGGAGGGAATCCGAACTGAGAGAGAACAAAAAAATATTCCTGTTCCAGAAAGGCAAAGGTAACAAATGTACCAAGCAGATTGGCTGAGCAAATGGATTAGAACAGACAAAGCAATCTTTCTGTGTTTCATGTTGGAATGCTGTAAATTTTTGCGCAATCCTATATTTGCAAAAGTGATGAATGCTGAATATCTGACTAAATGGGCATTTCAGCCAAACTCAATCCTGTTATTGTCTAACAAGCGGATGTTTGAAGTGGGAGGTAACTAGGAGGGATAAGGGTGAGGTGGTTAAAGACGCATCTCTTTGATTGCACCTTCAGACAGATTTTGAAAGCAGAGAGGGAGAGATTTTGAAAGCGTTCCAGAGAGCAGAACAAAGTGACTAAAAGCTTACCTTTAAGTAAGCAGTGTGCAGGGCATTGGAAAAGTGAAGTCTGGAGGTGGCGAAGATGATGATGGAGAGAGGGTGAGGTATGGGAGAAGCTGGGCAATGTTGTGGAGTGAGGGGGAAGCAATCATGGTCAGGACCAAGTGAAAGGTATCAAGGACAAGTCGGGGTTGAACAAAATATCGAGGTTATGCAAATCTTTTCTGCTAACTACTTAGAAAGTTAAAACTGTGTACCTACAAATTGATTAGTCAGGATTTTGAATAACAGTTTTCTGGCTGACTGAACCTTATCTGTATTCTACCAGTATTGTTCTGGCAGATATCAGATAATTAAGCCTGTAGAGGTCATAATTTTTACTAAATTGCAAATGTCCTTGTGTAACTGCCAATCAGCTTCTGTTTCAGAATGGAACTCAGTCGAAAATGGTTTATATAAAACCCTAATGGCTCCCAAATGATTGCCTTCTAATCTGTAACTTCTTTGATTCTATAATAAATTAAAATTGTTTTAGTGATTTCAACAAACAGATGACTGCTTCCTGTAACTTAAATTACTGAATTAATTGTTCATTATATCATACAAAACATTAAAAAAAAAAGCTGAGTGAAGCAATATTTCTTCAATTGTATTGCAGAGATCATGACAAAGATGATATTCTGGAACTTTCTCAAAAAGCTCAAGATGAAGCGTACAATAAATGCAGTGAGCAAAAGAAGAAAGAGCAGCAGCATCAGCAACTTGAGGCACAGCAAGTCTTGTTGGATAAAGAGAGAGAGTTGGCCAGGAAAAGAGAGCAAGAGCGCCGGAGAAGAGAGGCAGTAAGTGACCCAGGTTGTCTTTTTGACAAATGAATATAGTTCTATTTATTCCACAGCTATAGTTGAAATAAAATTGTCCATTTTTTTTTCTTTCTGCAATGAGCACTCATCTGAGATCATCATTAAACAGTACTGGTTCACTGAAATCACAAGGGTTGCTTTAGATAAATGAATTGCTTTACTTACCCTAAAATCTGTTCTATCAATTATATAGTATGCATTAGTTTAAAACTGGTTTTATTAATTTGATGGAGCTGTCTATTTCTAAGAGGTTGAATTGATTTATTTGATTTTAAAAAAATTCCAATGAAGTCTTTACTATTGCCTGTTAATTGTAATCAGCAGTCTTGATTAAAGGAATCTTACCTGGCATTTCTCTACTGATACAAGACAGAGCCTTCGCTACTTGTAAAGTAAATTAGGTTAAGAATCACAAAGCATTTAACTACGATTGAGTATATTAAACTATTGCTCAACAGCAAACTTAGCATATATGTGCATTGATAATTGACTTCTATAACTTACAAAAATTGCTCCATCCCCATCTTCCCTTTATGAAGGGGAAAGAAAAGATCTGTTATAGCAAAGTCTATCAAAAAGTATTGTTTAAAAGTTAATTGGTTCTTATGAAACCTGATCTATAAATAGTGAATAACATATATGATAAGCATTGAGAACTCCATGAATTAAATTGTCCAAAATGCAGAAAATACCAATGTTCTGATTGCCTTATGTTTAGCTCCTGAGTTGGGATGTTTTCCAAGTGTTATAACTAACCTTGACAACCATACATATTTGTTGGATTTTCAATGAAGCACAAGTTAAATGTATTTTGTACACTTAACAGCAATTTGAGAGTTGTGTGTGTTTGAATATACTTCTCTCTCTTTTTATAGATGGAAGGCACCATTGACATGAATTTGCAGAGTGATATTATGGCAACATTTGAAGAAAACCTTTATTAATTATCTCAAACTGGTGCAGGTTTTGTGGTCATAGAAATATGTAACCTGTTTTCTGCTTGAAGTTTATCCAAATTCGACCTGAAAAGCTTTTATGTGTGCTACTGTGTGTGTGTATGTATGTGTGTGTGTGTGTATATATATATATATAAATATATATATATATATACACACACAAGTGTGTCCATGATTTTGTCTGGTTTGTGGGCATTAGGTTACCTGTTGAAATTGTTCTCTGCTTACGGAGAAACTAGGAATGCCACTGGGGGAAAAAAAAGTGGATAAGTTATGGCGGCGAAACCTGATCTATAAATAGTGAATAACATATATGATAAGACAATCTAATAACCAATGTCTATTATGCACAAATAACCATATGAATTGTTCAGAACTTATCAATTTTGCACACATTTACAGCATGCTGCACTTAAAGTGTTTGAAATCCAAATATAGTTAAACCAGATATAGTTACTTGCAGTAATCTGTGCCTTTGAATACTGGTGTTTGAAGACAATTGAATAAGCAAGAATATTCCAAATGAACTGAAAATCAGATTGTTCTCTGCATTTTTTTCTTCCACGATTTTCTAGTTCATAAGCACTCTGTTTTTTCTGTTGCAATCACTACCAAGTGTGCTGTAATAAGTAGATTTTCTTTGTAAAGGGTAAATGATGTCCTTTGTTTCCAGTAATTAGATTATGCATTTGCACAATTTGCACTTTGCTAGGCATATGGTTTTGTACCTATGGCAAACATATTCATAATTGCTAGCAAATTAAACATTTGAAAAGGCAAATTGTTAATTTTGTTAGCTTGTGTTGCAATTCTATTGTTGAAGTTTCATCTTCAAAATACTGTTTCACTATTTATTGCTATTTCTATAGTAGAAAGACGAATGCTTGGCAATTTTTCTTTCTCTGTTTCCTATTTTCTTTCTTTATTGAAAATATATTCTTATTATCCTCAACCACAACATATTTTCATGAATGGCTGCTAATTTGTTGTCACTTATTGAGAGGAAGAAAGAAGAAGCTATGTGAAGTTTGTGCACAACAGTCACATCAATGCTTGTTATAAACCAGATGGTTGTGTACATAAATGTAGATGAAACACAAAACACTGTAATGGGACAGTGATGGCCTTATACCTGGTTATTGATTATATATATATAGACAAACTTTATTTTGTACTAAGAAATTGGTCATTAAATGTTTTACCTCCATCTTTCTTAGTGGCTGCCTGATTCCTGTTCTGGTTTTGCTTCAATTTATATAAATTGAAAAATCTTTATGTATTTCCATTTAGTAATTCAAATTAACTGACAATTGAATGTATTTCACTTGGGAACTGCCAACAGTTTTGTTCCTACCTTTAATTTCAATTACTCGTTAATGTGTTGCTGAGTATTTAAGAAATGCATTAAGTTTTGTACATTTCATATGTGTAGTAGTAGATTTTGTATTCTTTTGCAGAATATTATGAAACTGTGAAAAAAAATAGTCCTTAACATATTTATTGCTGCATTGTTTCAGTACAAAGTTAATAGTGTAACAAAATTCTCTTTTCCTTTGCAGTTTGCAATTAAAATATTTTGGTTTGCAAATTAAGGCTGAACATATTATTTGCATTAACTCTGTAACAACAACCATAGTCTAAGTTCTGGTTTCTGAATGTATGAAGGTGAGTATATTGTTCTGTAAAGCTGCGCTTTTAACTTTCATATATGTTTCAGGTTTACATAGAAAAGATTGAAGCCGAAATCTGGCTGCATTTGTGCAGCTGTGTGAATGTGCTAAAATGGTGGGAGTGTGAGAAGGCTCCCATTCAAGGAAGGTGTTGGGATAAGAAAGAAAATGGGATAAGGATTTAATCTTCAGGCATTTCCTTGCTGGTCTGCAACAAGAAGTAATAGTAAATGTCAATGTGCAGCCCACCTCATCCTGTACTCTGCCACACTGTTAGACCTCTTGAGAAAATTCAACGTATATACCCTAATAATCAAACTACTGGTCTACTGCCCTTCAGAGATGCCCTTACCCTCAGCCCCCCCCCCACCACCACCCCCATCAACAACAACAACTTGCATTGATATAGTGTCCCAGAGGAGGTGACCATAGACACGGTCACAGCGATCTGAAGAGTGTGACATGAAGGGGGACCCGATCTGCTCGAAGAGTATTTGATCATCAGCGTTGTTTAACCACCGCACACACACAGACACACACCATCACCACCATCTCTCCCACAGTTGGGGCTCTGACCTCCACCTCCGCTTCCACTGCCCAATCAAACATTGATGGCGCTTTGGGTTTTTTTTTTAAAAAAACACACACACACACACACACACGAGGAGTAAGTAACAACTCCCGGTAACAGCAGCTATTTTGCTTGGAATCTGTTCCCACTGAGAGAGTCAACACCAGACAAAAAAAACCCTCCTCACTCGTTCGTACCCCCCGGGGGTTGGGACACGAGTCTGTGGGAAAGATGGATGGAAGAGGGGCCGTGGACCGTGTCCGGTGGGGGGGCGGTGGGGGCTCTCGGCAATGGTGTCAGCAACACAGGGCTGTGCTCTGCAACGGCGGCGGAGTCTCCTGTGGCATAAATCAGCGCTCATCTTTTTTTTGTGTGCAAACCACACACTGTTTAACGTGATGGTTCCCGGCATTTCCGATGGGGAGGAGGGAGGGAGGGGGGGAGGGGGAGGGGGCGGCGGCGAATCAAATCCACAAACCGATGCGCTTCGAGTCGCGTCGAGTCGGCGTCAGAGCGCTCTCTCTCTCACTCTCTCTCTCTCTGACGCTGACGGCTGTTACTGGTTTCCATGACTCCAGTCGCAGGGGATCGTCCGTCGGCGCACGGAGGGAAGTGGGGGGCGGAGAGCCCGAGCACCGCGCAGATCGCAGCCGCCGCGGTCTCTCCTCACGGTCGGTCCCGTCCCCCCCCCCCCCCGCGCCGACACGCGCGCGGCAGAGCTCTCGGACTATGGTGAGGCCGCCGGGAGACTTCCCGGTGCTCGCGGCTCGGCTGCTCGTGCAGGTCAGGCGCTTCCTGTTGTGGTGCGCGGTGTACGGCTGCTGCGGGCTGTGTGCCTGCGCGGTGCTGCTGAAGCTCGCGTGGCTCACCGTCAGGAAGCCCAGCGCCACATTCCGCTGGAACATCCGCGAGCAGCTCCCCGCCTGCCTGAACCACACGGCCCTCGGCACTCACTGCTACGTGCGGATCAAGGTAGGGACCGGGAGGGCCCGGGTCGGTCTGGGCGGCTCAGAGCCTCACTCGGTGCGACACACTGCCATTGCAATAGGGATATTAACCCGTGTTTGGGTTTTTGTGTTATGCTTTTTAATATATATATATATATATATATATATAAAATCTCCCCGGACGTGCAAGAGGGCCCTGGATGTGATTGTTGTTTTTTATTATTATTATTATTTATTATTATTTATTATTATTGATGATGATGGAGCGTTGGAGCAACAGCACTGTTGTACACTGACAGCAAAACGGCGCACCCGCACTCGCACTGTGATTTCAGCAAAATCGCTTTGGCACTGCGTGGCTTTGGGAATTGGTGGGTACCGGTCCAGTCCAATCCAATCCAATCCACACCTCCCCCCCAACACCCCCCCCCCACACCCCCCCAAACCATCTCCCGCTGTGGACCTGATCTGCTGCCGGACGTGGACACAATAACCCAATTTTTTTAAAAAAATTAAATTTATATATATTTTTTTTACTCGAGTTTCCAAGACAATAAATAGCTCACGGTCGGTTGGGCAGAGGTTTGTTTATCGACAAGATGCTGAAACCCAGGACAGCTCCCACCCCCCACACCCCCTCCCCCACACCCCCTCCCCCATGCATTTGGGATTCAGGAACAGGATTAAAATATATATATGTGTATATATATATACATATATATTCTCAGCCCTGTGTGTGTGTGTGTGTGTGTGTATTTATGTATTTATTTGTCTGACTGGAAACGTATTGGTATTCAGAAAGTGTAGACTTGATCACCAGCCACAGCCACAGTCCTCCCTCCCCCACTGCTGGTCACCTCTGTGACTGTGTCTTGACGAACACGCAAGTGGAATAATAATACTACTACTAATAATAATAATAATAAGCCTCAAACCAAGCAAATCCGAGTTAGTATCAAAGCTATCTCATGCTGTTTTTTTTTTGGACCATTTAGTTTGACCCCCACCCACCCACCCCCCACCCACACCCCTGAAGACTTCCAAAAATAACAGAATTTCTCACTAGATTACTGGATTAACAGTAAAGATCTTAAAGGTTCTACATATAAATAGCATTCCCCCCCCCCCCAATATCAAGTGCTGACCTCCTAACAAACCCCGTTTATTAGCCTTTCTTTTGGAACCTCCAATATACAGTAGTTCACCTGCGTAACAGGTATTTATTTCGACAAGATCCTTTCGTTTGACCGAGCGAAAGGTATATTCAAACTTAACAGATATTTTTTTCTGCCTAAGGCAGATGACAGTAATATTGTAAACAATTCCCTCCACTGATACATTTTGAATTGCCCATTTCTCCAGGATTTGGGAAGGATGGGCTTTGCAGGTCAACAATGTGGGATAAATGCATTTTAGAATTGCCGCGCGTTAATTTATACTCAATTAATGTTTTAATTGCATAGCAGTTTTATTTTCTGAGTTACGGCAAATGTGTAGATATTTCTAGTGATCAATTTTTCTCCTACGGTCTATTTGTTTTACATTAAATGGGTAGGATGGGTAGAGATGGATCAAAATAGATGACATTTCTAATAAACAATTGCAATATTTTTGCAATTAACCATCTTGGATTTCAAATTCATTGGGATTTACTAATCCTAGTAATGCAAATGTGAAATTGGACCATAACTGTTTCAAATTTTAAGAAATGATTGCAATCATCCATTTTTTTCACTAATCTGACTGAAATTAGATATTGTAAGAAGATTATAACCATTTAATATTTAATGCATCTAGGCTTTAACACGGTGTGTTGCAATACAGACTGTGATTCATTCTGTGAATCAAGATTGATTCAAACATAATTCTCCTGCTGCTAAAATGTGCTAGAATGTTCTTTATCCTGTAATGCCACACACAAGGAAAACTGAAGAAAGCTGGTAGAAATGTCAGTGATGGGTCCATGTTAATTTGTTTTGGTTGTCTTACCTTCACCAAATGAGTGTTTGGGGCTATATAGGTGCTACAGAACTGTCAGCTTCTCATAAAATGAATAAACATGGATGGCATGTTTGTACCTTAGAGTTCCTTTCCTTGGTGTCTGTCTTCCCTCTCCGCAGTACCTTTGCAACCCCCCCTCTTCCATCAATGTTATTGCTGAATTTTCCTTTTGGCCTAGCTATTCTCGTGATCAGAAGTGCTATAGAGGACACAACTACACTGGTATTGTCATGGTTAGTAAAGGGTATAGATTGATTTCATTCATGCTCTGATTATATGGATAGCCCACCCTCGAGATCGTTAGAATTCAGTGATGAGGCAAATCTAGTGGGTGGTTGGGTTGAAGCTGACATGGAAGCCAAGGGGGGAAGGAGATCTGGTGGAATCGCTCTGGGAGGAAGGTTGGAGATGGAGGCATTGGAGGATAGGATGAAGGCAAAGGACATTTCAGAAGTAGGAGTCTGGAAAAGGATAGCATTTTGGAAGGAAGGTTTGGAAGGAAGGAGAGATTGTGAACTGATCAGCATGGGGTGGGGTGGGGGGGGGCGGGTCAATGAATGATGGTCTCTGAGATATGCAGTGAGAAATAAACACAAAAGAGAAGACGTCTTAAGACAAAAATGAATGGAGGGAAATCATAGATGGAGCGTAGGTAGGAAAATAATAGATTCCTGAAACAAGGCAGAATCCTTGAAACATGACTTGAACAGCAGAGAAAGGAAGATTTGATATGTGATCTGATTACCTGGGGAGGTTTTAAAAAAAAGTCCTTCCCTTCAAGTTCACAGCATTTTAAAAATAACTGATAATGTTTAGACTTCTGAGTAAAGTATTCCCCTAAAACGTGAATATGCCAAGTATAGATTGCTTAAGATCATTGTTCTTATAATCAATTTCTCTGCTACTATACTATATGTGAACAATGCTTTAGACTGTACCAATAACAGTAGCGCACAAGTTTAGAGTTACAAAGGCAGTTTCAGGACAGACAATGAGAATTATTTCTTTACCCAGAGAGTAATTACCAACTGGAACAGTTTGCCATCAAGGGTGGTTGAGGCCAGGACACCGGACTCGTTTTATATTAAAAAAATCTATGATGCTATGATGGGAAGACGATAGGATGGGTATTCTAGAAGGATAAGATCAAAATGGTTCGAAGAATCTGCTTCATCCAAATCGATCTTGTGATATGGAGGACAACAATAAAATCAGGACTGATTGGAGTCCCCTGATCTGTCCAGTTCCATTACAATAGGTAACGGTTATTTGAGCAATTAAGAGTGAAGGTTTTACAATGCATCAATACCTGCTTCTTGCAAATTAGTATATTTATTTTGTTTAATCTGTTTGCTAATATTTTTATAATTCATTTCAAAATTTTAATCGTAACATGTGGCTTTGTAATGCTAAATGAGATGAATCTGCAGATAGTCTATAAATCGTTTTCTTTTACAAAGGAAAAAGGCTATTTAAACTGATTATGTAACATGATATTTTTTCAATGGGCACAAATTCTAATTTACAAAGGTGCTCAAAGTGTATAGTTTGACAGGATAACAAGGTTTTAATGCAAATGAGCTGTCATTTCATTAGTGATTAATGTTGAAGGCTGAACTATTACAAATGCATTGATGCTTTTGAAATAGCTTACCTTTGTTACGGCACATTTGTAAAAACATGTTTTCAGATGAGATACTTCAGCAAAGAAAATATATATTCTACACATAGATGTTAGTGGTAAGATCTGTTGCTGTTTTTTTTAAAAAAATGAGTGCTCCATGTCAAATAAGAATTAAATCAGTGTTAGACATAATAATCTCATTCAATTCATTTTCAACTGATCTGCATTGTTAGTGCTGCAACCATGCATTGTTATTAAGTGCTAGAATGTAAGTGTACTCCTGCAGTTGCTCACAGGATAGGTTCCCTGTCAAGGCCAGACCATGGGGAGAGGTTTCAGGTGGAGGTTGGATGCTTCCCTACATAGAGAAAAGGGAAAACTGTGGGGTAAATAATTCCACTTGTCTCTTGCATATTTGCTGACATCTGGTTACAGCATTGACAGAGACTCGGGATAATTCTGACATCTCCTTGTACAACAAGATTCAACAACAAGATTACATTTGAATGGTGCATGTTAGATTGATGAAAGCAATTTTAAAATATAAGGCGAAACAGGAGTGACAGAGGAACACAGATTCAGATCATGCACCACTTTATAGGAGTGGGAAGAGAAATCAGAAGAATCTTATGTGGCTGCTGGCATCTGCCTCCTCGTGGCTATCTGATGAACAACACTGGCCTGAAAGCAGGACACCGCATTGCCCTGTTGAGAATGAAACGGGGTTAAAAAGGAAGATGGTAAGGAGGGGGATTTCTAAAGAGGTCAAGAGAAATAAAAAAAATGTACATAATAAATGTGAGGTATGATCATGGTTTCATTCCTGCCCAGGCCCTATTGGTTATTGACTTCTGTGTCATTAATTAGATTTTGGACTTCACGCATCATTGACCTATATTGAACTGCTACCCTGGTAATTTGCTAATGCTCATAATCTGTTGCTCATGCTTGAACTCGATGCCACTTCTCCGTTAGGGTACATCCGGACAGCATAGAAAAATGTTCTCAACCTCTTTTTGCCCACATTCCTTCATCAAATAAACATTAACTGAATCCATGATCTCTCACCAACCTTGTCACTCCTCCACACAAAATTAGATTCTACCCTGACACAAACGTTGAAGAAGAAAGCAGTTGGATGTTTGCTTTTCTGAGTGCTCAGGTTATAATGACTAACCATGTGACACTAAAGACATTTGCGTCTTAGTGTTAAGTGGATCATTTAGGTTGCTATATTCTAACTCTCCCAGTTCCTCTTTTTTAATTTTAGCACATTAAAGGGTGGAATAATGAATGATGGCTGTTTTTAACAGCAGTTGATATTACTGTTTGTACTTAATATTGGGTCATTGTTCGATAATTTATTCAATTCACAGTCAGATCACATTGATTAATATCAGAAGCATTTTGTTTTACAAATGTTAAAACTATTTTTATGCCTACAGATGTGAACCAAACCTGAAGGGGAACCATATTTTGCACACTCTAATCACAGATTTATGGATGTGAGCCTATGTATTTCTGTGCATTCATAAATAATATAGTTTTAAAGCATCAATGACCATGTTAAAATTGAAAAATGAAATTATGCATTTAAAATGTCAACCGTTATTCGCAAATGCACAGGAACGTATTTGAAAGAGTACGAAATGGGAAAGGTGCTTAGCTGACAAAGTATTACTCTGCACGGAGCACACACTCATTGCTTTAGATCAGTAGGTTGGGGGCAGATCGTATTTTTCTTTCCTGGCATCATATGATGTCATTAGATGTTTAATTAATGCAAATGGTTTACAGTTTATTGACTATCCCCACTTGTGGACTCAATGGATACAAGATTTGTGAACACAGAAACAATGGGTGGAGTGGGGGAGGAAATCCCATCTGTTCTTTTAAAATGGTGTCATCTGGCATTTGTCCTTTTTTCCTCACTCTGTGTTTCAGGAGTCGGGATTAAGGATCCATTATGTCGCTGCTGGGGAGAGGGGCAAACCCCTTATGCTGCTATTGCATGGGTTCCCAGAGTTCTGGTAATCGAATGATTTTATAATTTCCTGAATTAGTGACCGTCTCAGAGCCCATCTCCCTCTCTCCTTTACTGCATTGCATGTGTCACACAAGGTTGATTGTGGAAATGACTTGATTGTAAAGTGTTGAATGCAATGTGTTACCTCAAAGCAATATTGAATTGGAGCGATTTACATTTTAAAAGAGGAAAAAATATAAAGATATTTACCATCACTTTCCATTTTAATATATAATGTATACATGACATCAGAGATAGATAATCAGATAGACACCCATATAACTTCTATGTCATAGCAGAAACTTATGTATGGTTGAAGAGTACAAACGTGAAACATGATATACAGTGTATTTACATATCGTGTGTGTGTGTGTGTATATGAATATTATATAATACATGCAATATATTCCTGCAAATAGAAAAATATTCAGAGGTGAAATAAGTTCTGTGCTAGGTGGTAATGTTTTTTAATTAAAAACAGGATGAAAAAATCATCGCTGCTGAATTTAAACATGTTTCTGCTCTCTCTGTCTAGTCTTCCTGTTACACTTGTGCTCTCTGATGCAGGTATTCCTGGCGTTACCAGCTCCACGAGTTCAAGAGTGAATTCCGAGTTGTTGCAGTTGACTTGCGAGGCTATGGAGAATCAGACGCACCCACTGGTCAAGACAATTATAAACTGGATTGTTTGATCACAGATGTAAAGGATATTGTGGAATCCCTAGGTAGGTGAGTCAGCAGTTGGCAGCGAGCCTGGACTACTTTAATGGTATATCTGTTCCTATAGTTGCACCACTGGAGAATAAGCGAAGAACTTGATTCTCTTCCTCAATGGGATGTCAGTGTTGTGCTGGTAATTGTAGACGAGGGTTACCATTTGGGGCGTGTTGACATTTTGACCTAATTTCCATTGCTTTCAGTGCCTTGCACTGGTTTCTCAATTTAGCTCGTTACAGATCGGATTTACAACACTCATGGAGAAATAGCCGAGGAACTGAAAGGGCAGATGGTTAATTCCGATGACAACTGTCTTTTTAAATTGGCTTATTTAGGGCATTGTGTGTTAAAGACACACAAGGTATAGTTGTCAGTGCATTGATAGACGTAGCCTTACAGACAAAATTGGCATTTTCCACTAACTGATACGCAGCTGGCAACATTGCAGTATTTAAAAGAATCGCCACCATCAGCAGTGTGTTTATTTTAGAGTACTGTATTTTGAAACGGCAGCTACTAGTTAAATGATGGCTCATATAGCCCCATTTTCAAATGAGCTTCAAGAAATATCTGTCAGTACAGTAGAAGGGCTTATTATTTGGGTTTTAAAATCTTTGTTATGAATTTCACGATTTAGTCGGTCGACAGTGAACAGATTGCCACTGATTTATGGAATCCTTATAAGCACATTACAACATTTTAACAATAGCTTTGTAATTATTTGCAGTTTCTACTTAAACTTATTTTGATATCTAAGCTAATGACTATGAGACATGTCTGATTTGCAATGCATTTGGGATTTCTTTGGTCTGTTGAAGTTACCTATCCACACTGATGTGGCTTTCCTATTTTTAGATTCAGTTTCAATGCTGTTGGTACAGGAATATCACCACAGTTAGCAAGAACCCGTGAAATTTGACACTCGCGGTGAAGCTGTCTGGTGGAAAAACTAGTGTTCTAAACCTTCCATCGCACTTCAGGGTGGAACAGACCCCCACTGTTTTTAATTGCACAGCTGATTTCTGGACCAAAATATGACAGCTTCTGCAGCGCAGCTTTCTACAACCACAAGCTCAACGAGACAGAATGCAAAGTCCTGAGCTCGAGCCAATTTTATAGTTTAGGTTCATAGAAAATGATGATGTAGAAATAGTGTCAGATTTGGGTTTGAATCATTGTGTAAATAAAACAGTTTATTTATTTACAATAATAATAATCCTTGCATCTGATAAAGTGCCTTATCACGTCTTCGAGACGTCTCAAAGCGCTTCACAGAATATACAGTAAAGTGAACTGATTATATATTTTGTTGGAGAAATGGTAATTCGAAGGCAGACATTGTTTTACTATGTTCTTTTTCACAGATCTGAGTTTTATGTACCAGTTATTGGTTCCCATTTTCTGTGCAGGCTACAAGAAGTGTGTTCTGATTGGCCATGACTGGGGTGGAATGATCGCCTGGTGTTTTGCTATAAATTACCCTGAGATGGTAAATAAGATTGTCGTTTTGAACTGCCCACACCCCACTGCTTTTTGCGGTAAGTCTATTTTGCTGCATTTGAAATCTGTACACCAAGGTTTCTTTAAATCAGAACCAAAATATTAGTTTAGGAAAACTATCGTGTCATTCCTACTGTGTGTTGTACACAGAAAATCAGCCCAATTGGTAATAAACTCAAACTTAATACTATTTAAAGACTAAAGGGTACGCTCCTAAGAGATAGGTTGCTAAAATTATTGTCTGGAGAGAAACTGAGCCACACAGACCTAGAATGCCTCTGGGTTTGATTCCTCGTCTCTGCTGAGTTGGTTGATGTTAGTGGGGCTGCTACAAATGATCATTGTACTCCCAGACTATGAAGGGAAAAATCAGCCACTATTCTTGTTTCTGATCACAATCTAATGACCCTTGCTGGAAGGTATGTATGCGTGTTGTAAATGGATGAGGAAAGGAGACACATTATCGGTTCTGAGTTTAAAATTTCTCCTATTGATTAAATATTACTGGCAACAGATATATAGCAAGAAAGCAGAATTTTATCAGGGTTTTTCGATGAAGAACGAGCTTCACGTAATACACCAAAATATTATATCCTCTATGAGATCCAAAATAAACTCTGTTTTGTATATAGAGTATATAAATGCATGCATGACTATTAACTCCTCCGTGAGGTACTGTACAATCTGGTTATGTAAGGTTTGTCACCTTAAAAGCTATTTAATTCAGTTGCCAGTTGAATTCACAAGGGTGGTGCTAGCGAGGAGAGGATATAGTTACGATGAAAGGCTTAACACTTGAGACTATATTCAATGCTGCAGAAAAAGATTAAGCGGGTTCTAATAGTATTCAGAATTATGAAGGAATTTTTCTGAGGGTATAAAATGATGAGGCTATTTCTGCAGGTTGGTTGAGTTGATAACGGGCAATTTTTTTTACACAGAGGGTTATCGAGATGTGAAATATGTTGCTACATATGACTTTTAAAACAAAAGTATGATGTGGAATTTAAAATCGAAATAGCTAAAGATTTGAAGAAGGAAGATGTAAAAGTGTATGAGTCCTGTAGCTCAGTGTAGAGCACTCGCCTCGCAAGCAAGAGACCTGGGTTTGATTCCCGGCAGGGTGAAATCTTGAGCAAGTTTCCTTATTCCACAAGCCTGATAATAATACCTCAAGAAAAAAAAAAAAAATTAATTTGGTCACTCAATCCACGACTGTTTGTTGGACACTGCTGTGTGCAATTGGCTGCTGCATTTTGCCCACAAAATATACAGTCAATTCTGTGAATTACAGTATATTCTGTGAAGCACTTTGAGACATCTTGAAAAGTGCTATATCAGATGCAAGGATTATTATTTATTACCATATTATGAGGAAGGGCTACAGAAATGAGCTTAGAGTGGTAGAGCAAGGGAATCACAGACATAACAGACTGAATGGCCGCCTTCTGTGCTGATGTTTATAAGATGTTATGAACTGAATAAATTTATGGAACACCAATTCTTTGCATTGGATGCATCCTATAGACTTTTTGCTTTCATTTCTAAATTCTTATTGGGGCTCCTCAGTAATCATTGCTTCCTCATCTAAATGTTGAAAGTAATAACTGTACTCAATAATTCACTGTGAAGATGTATTCAAATGTTTTTCAGATTACATTGGACAACACCTCACCCAACTGATCAAGTCTAGTTACCTTTTCTTTTTCCAAGTGCCGTGGCTTCCTGAGTTTATGCTTACAATAAATGATTTCAAGGTGAGCAACAATTCAGCTACAAGCAATTTGGCAGAAACAGACTATGTGTAAATATATTTTTTAAATGTACACGGTAGTGAGTTTGAGGATGTGATTTAATTTCTAGGTTCAGATGGCTCCATAAACTAAATTAACTTTGATTTGTGGCTTTTGAATCCCTCGAATATTGTATCCAGTAAATCATCCAGGTGAAATTAATTTAGATATGGGTGTTCAGAATTCACCTCTGCTATCTCACCTCTGACAATTGGGAAAGATGGCAAAATTTAGGCTATTCCCCATTGAGAGGCAGAGGCTGAGTCAACTGAACACAGAAAGCAGCATCATTGACAATGAGTGCTTTCTTTTCTCGCCTCCTTGGATGGAATGGCAGACAATGCAAGGGGATCTACCAAGAACAACAACAAAATTACATTTGTATAGCGCCTTTCACGTCGGGAGGACCTCCCAAGGCGCTGGACAGACAGAGTTACTGACCCGGGGTCAGGGAGGGTGGAGGGCAGGGAGGGAAGCAGGGAGATCGAAAGCGTGGTCAAAGAGGAGGGTCTTTAGATGGGTCTTGAAGGAGGCAAGCGAGGGGCGAGGTGGAGGGACTGCGGGATGGAGTTCCAGAGGTGGGTGCAGAGTGGCGGAAGGCCTGCCTGCCATAGTGGGGTGAGTGAGGTGGGGGACGTGAAGCAGGCCAGAGCCCACTGAGCGGAGGGAGCAAGCATGATGGTAGAGGTTAGGAGGTCCCAGAGGTAGGGGGAGCAAGATCCTGGAGGGCTTTGAAGGTGAGGACCAGGATCTTGAACTGTATTCTTTGTGTGATGGCATCAAGTTCGACCCCCAATTATCCTCCCCCACATCCGGTCCCTCACCAGCACTGCTTTCTTGCACCTCCGACGCATCGTCCGTCTCTGCCAATAGCTCTCCCCAAAAGCCGCTGAAATCCTTGCCAGACTGCACTGACTGCCTATCCCAGAGAGGATCAATTTCAAGATCACCCTTGTATTCAAGTCCCTGCACTCCTCTGCACCCCCCTACCTCTATGACCTCCTCTCTCCTCAAAACAGTACCTGTTGCCTTCTTTCCTCCGGGTCTGGCCTCCTCCTCATCCCCCGAGTCCTCCGCTCCACCCTCAGTGGCCGTGCCTTCAGCCACTATGCCCCGAGGCTCTGGAACTCCCTTCCTCACTCCCTTCGTCTCGCTCCCTCCCTTCCTATTTTCAGGTCTCTGCTGAAGACCTTTCTTTTCGACTGCGTCTTTGGTCACCTTCCTCCCCCTCTCCCTCGCTCGGCCCCAGATCCGTTATTGTGAAGCGCTCTGAGACACCGTCCGGCGTGGAGGGCGCTATATAAATCCAAGTTGTTGTTGATGGGAAGCCCGTGGAATTGACAGGACAGAGTAAAAATGCATGAAAATTAGAGAGGGATCAATTCCCCTTACAACCTAAGAGAACATAAGAGATTTATCTTTTCAATCCCAAGAGGTATTCTTCCTCTGGTGCAGTGTTTCCAGCATATTAATCAATCACAAGATGCTAACAATATTCAATCTCATTTCCTGCTACAGGCGTTAAAATATTTATTCACCAGTCAGAGTACGGGTATCAGAAGAAAAGACTGCAGGATGACGGCAGATGAGATTGAAGCCTATTTATACGTCTTTTCCCAGCCTGGGGCATTCATTGGACCACTAAGCCACTACAGAAACATTTTCAGGTACAGGTATATTGCACATATATTAATAATCCTTGCATTTTCCGCAGTGCCTTTCACACTTTTGAGGATGTCGCAAAGTGCTTCACAGGATTTACTGTGAAGTGTAGTACTGTATTTTGCAGGCGAATAAAAGATTTGATCAGGACAAAGCCTTTACAAAAATAAATGCTGGTAGAGGTACACAAACTAAATTTAAAAGCCACCAAAGTAACCCATTACATGTGCCCTTTTATATCAATTTCCCAATACAACAACAATTCTTACAGGATTGCAAAGTGCCACCTCAATGCTGAGGTCTGAATCACTGTAGAAAAAAAGCTGTAAAAGCTATGCTCTATTTTAACTTGCTATGTTTATCACTGGTAATATTAGCAAGTACCGTATAGGACTGAATATATACTATTATAATTATCACTTATATTCCTTTGTAAATTGTGCACAATAGTTTTTATTACCATCAGTCTGAACTTTTTAATATAACATAATAAAGGTTCATGGATATCTTTTGAAATATAATATGTAAGAGATTGGCAAACTGAGATTGATAGAAAGGAGAATAAAGAAATTCAGACTTGTACTTTTGGACACCTTGATTATGGATATAATACAAGAACCAAATGTTCAGAATTGAAAGACACACCTCAAATTGCTTTTACTCTATGCCCTCGATGTATATTAAAGGTACTTAACTGCAGCCTTCTTGCCTGACCTGTGTGTAAAAAAGACCTTTGTTTAGATTGTTCTGTATTTTTTATTTCAATCAGGCAAAAACCAACAGCTACAATTTCCATGCGACGTGAGGTTAAAAAGTAGTGAATTACTAATAAACAGAGTGTGTTTTATTGTCTTTTACAGTAGTCTGCCCCTGAATCAGAATGAGGTGATATCACCCACCCTGTTGCTATGGGGAGAAAATGAAGTATTTCTGGAATTCGGAGCTGCAGAGGCTACACAGGCGTATGTGAAGAATCATTTCAGACTGAATATTGTGCCTGGTGCTAGTCACTGGCTTCAACAGGATCAACCAGAAGTGGTCAATAATTTGATTTGGGCTTTTTTAAAGGAGGAAGCCAAGTAAAACAAGCTGATGGCGATATTTTAAGATGAGAAAATGTTGCTGTCAATAGTGAATGTTTATCTGTGTTGCTTACCTGTTGCCGATTCCCTGTTCACATGCTGTCTAAAATCTTTCAGTGATATTTGGTGACTGTCTGCCTGTAAGATATTCACTTCGTTCACACACAAATTAGCAAAATATATGAAATTCCATTTAGTGTTGAAAAGAAAACAACTGGTTGTTGTATCCCTTTTGAAGTGTGATATATGGAATACGATTCATAGATCTTAAAACAAAAAAACTACCAGCTCCACACGCAGTATTCAGACTGATTGAAGAATTGTTTTAAAAAAAACACTAGGAAAATAGCTGACACACACAAAAGTTAAAATGTTATGGTTTGATGTTTTCTGAAGGCTTGGGGAAAGGGATGCAGTATTTTTAACTTGACGGAAGTTGGACACTCAGACAACATTTTAGCATTTATTCCTGAATCTTTGCACATAAAAACAATAGCCTTAAATCTTGTAAATAAGAAACTGTGATGTCACCATGTAAATGAGTGATGTATCGTGTGCTTGTTACTGCTTAATTTACTTGGTGGTGCCTTTCACTACTTAATAAGAAAACAATTCAAGAGTGCCGTTTCTGAAAAATATAAATGGATTGTTTATATTTTATTTAATATTTATAAGTTATGTAGATTGATGTTTATATGGACAAAAATCATACATAGAAAATAATGCTCTAATTAGTATTTGGTCTTCTGATATATATGTATATACACACAGAGACATTGAGCTACAGTAGTCAATTAGCACAGTACAATTGTGATTAATCTTGCGGCTGATTTTGTTCTTGGGAGGAACAATTCTACACAGACCTCCATCTAGTGGACCAGTTAACAAATGACTAGTAGCATCTTTGAGGAATAAGGTACTTGGTATTTGAGGCAACAGTTTGGAGTCCAGCATTGTGAGGCTAAACTCCAGAGCCACTTTTCCAGAAGAACCCTAAGGTCTCAGGTTTTTATTTTACTTTGACTCCATCAGATTAGAGAATCAGTGGAATTGATCCTTTGTGTTAGTGTCACTCCGACCAGTGTTTATTTGAGAAACAAAGTTAAAGAAACCTACACATTCCATACAACACAAAATTACATTTGTATCGCGCCTTTCACATTGGGAGGACATTCCAAGATGCTTGACAGTCAGGGATTTGGACATAAAAGTAAAAGAAAATACTGGGCACAATAGTTTAGAAAATGATCATTTGACTGTTCATGCCTGGAGTTGAATCCAATTTTAGCAAAGTGGGAGCATGTCTTAGGGGTTGGCTGAATTCAGTATTAATCAGGCAACTTAAATGGCTGATGCTCTAAATTACATCATTGTCTGAAAGACACACTGTACTGTACCCTAAGAAACTAAAATTAATCCACATTCTCCCAATTTAGTAGGGAAATTTTATGGCACTCTTTTACTTGCTCCATTTTTTCTTAATTCTATTCACCAATTTATATCTTTCAACATAGAACCTCTAAAACCTACATTTAAATCTGTCACCACTAATGTTTCAGCTAAGAACATATTCCCGATTGCTGCAAACTGGCATAAGTATATGCTGCTATTTCAGGTACACTTAAATATTTGGAGTCCTGTAGCTCAGTTGCAAGCGAGAGACCTGAGTTCAATTCCAGGCAGAGGGCGAAACCTTGGGCAAGTTTCCTTACTCCACACAGAGCCTAATAATAATCCCTCCAAAACCAAAAACAATAATAAATTGGTCATTTTCAATCTACGACTGTTTGTGGGACATTGCTGTGCGCAATTGGCTGCCGCGTTCGCCCACAAATATACAGTCAATTCACTTTACAGTGTGTTCTGTGAAGCGCTTTGGGACGTCCTCCAGACGTGAAAAGCGCTATATCAAATGCAAGGATTATTATTATATACCTCACTGATAACTTTGCTTCTGTAACTATAAGACTTCCAACAGAAATGCTGCACCCACAATTTAAAAAAAAAATTGAATTTACCTGGAATGTGTTTCTAAAATAAATTTACAAACTCATTCCAAATTAATGATAGACTTTTATTTGACACTTCCAAACTTTAAATTGACATGGCTCACCATTTGTTTCTTTAAAAGAAAATCTCCACAGCAAACCAGCTACTGGTGTCCTGTCAATACTCGTCAATAAGTTGGATACATTCAAGAGAGGAAGGATGCTTTCCTTTAATAGAGAAATTATTGTGGCATTTCTTTCTTGACCTGATGCATTTCGCTTGTTTTGTTAACTGAGAGTGAGGCGGTGACCACCTGCCCTCTCAGCTGAAGGAGGATGTGATTTATTTTTAAAAAAAACCTTAAAATTGTTCTGCTGCAATAACAAAATTACATTTGTGTAGTGCCTTTCATGTCGGGAGGAAGTCCCAGGGCACTACAAATGGATTACTCAGATGTGTAAAATGGCTCAAGGATCAAAAACCATCAAAGTGTTATTTTATATTACTCTGAATTTACTGACATTTTTGATACAAATCGTTTTGTTGAATTGCACAACAGAGGAACCACCTGAGACAATTTGTGTTCTGTTAGTTTCTATATATGAGCGTGACTGCACAGTAACTTTAGTGTGTGTAGTAATTGCTACTGTATTTAAAACTTTATTTAAAAAGTGCCAAATTGTGGTTTCACATTATATATTGTAGCTCTTCGGTGCAGTGTTTTCATGGATGCATGTTGAGCACAAGCTTAAAATACACTTGTATATTAGCAGCTGGAGCTCTGCACTCTTTGGTATCAGTATTTTTTTAAAGAGGAATTAATATTAAAGATCCTTAACTCCATATCAGTATTTAGCACTTTGGGCAGAAGGTATATTATCCGAGATGAAAGTGCCCATCTATCTGAAGAGTAAAGTTGTAAAACGTTATTTCCTGTGCCCCTTTTATGAGCCTGTGGAAGTACAAATCAATGTGTCTGTCCACTGTTAATTTTGTCTCTCTGAATGGCGCGGCAGATGCAAAACAAAAAATGGAGCAGCTGGACTGATGATAGGAACAAAAGAAAATTTATATCTCACTCCCTTTGTAACTATCGGCATAACTTTCGTGATAAGGAATTCTTTGCTATCTTCCAGTCCTCAGGTTCAAGCTCCTGCACAATGAGCAAATATTAACCAGGGCTGTGCCTTTTTTCCTTGAGTGAATCTTATAGTTCAAGGGGCCAATATACATTTAGTTTTAATGCTGCGTTGACTTCCGATGTTTATTGTTTTCCAAGCCAATTTGACTGGGTCTGGGATTTGTTCAGTCCTTGTTTACGAAACATGAGTGAAATTAATTTACCACATTGCAATGTGCTGTCTGGGAAAGCTAATATAGAAACCCTAGCTGAGGCAGAGATATGAACCTGGATTTCCCAGTGCCAGCCATAACACGCAAACATATTGTGCAATTGGCCCACAATTTTGCATTATTATTATTATTGCAACTTTATGTTTCTTGAGCATGAAATAAACCCCATCCAGGGAGACTGTCTTGAATACTGTCATTTTCTAATTGCATCTTTTCCGTTTTGGAATGGCAGATTAGCAACGATAGGCTTCATTGTATATGTTAAATATTTTCTTTATTGAAAAATAAAGATACAAATCTGAATCTTTTTTAATGATCTTCTTATTAATTTCTGTGGATTTCATTTAGCATTCTTCAGCCCTTTAATGTATTAAAAGTTTACTTGCCTCTTTGTGTTTCCCACCTAAATCCCTTTCATTTACATCTGTGTGGACATGCAAGTTATTTTGAGTACCAAACCATTTGTTTGCAGATTTTAAAGCAGACTTTTATTTCATAAGAACATGTATAGGATCATAAAACAATTATAACACTGGGCAAATCTTATCTACGACTTACCATGACTTGGTGCCCACAGGAAATAAATTTACTCACACACACAACGTACACATACTTATTTTGCTGCAGTGTACGATGTTTGTTCTGTGCTGCTAAAGCTGGAAAAATGATGTCTGAGGTGACACCGCTGGTGTTTAAATCTTTATTGAATTTTAGGTGACAGATCTGCTTGGAGTGAAAAACACCCCTGAGTGGGGTGCAAGCAATGCATAATGTTCCCCAAAATAGGATTTACTCACATCTTGCATTTAATAGGTCAGATATTCCCAACAGCATTTGTGTTTATCCATTCCTGATTCTGAACCCAGAAGGGAAATTGCTCTTTTTTTTACATTTCACTGTCCAGTCTCTATTCCCCGATGCCACAACATAACCCTGCATCATCACCAACACTAATGAGCTGGAAGAAAACCTACCGATTTCAGTGTGTGTTACTGGGCACGTTTTTAATCAAATACTTAACGGAGAACAATAATCTTTTACTAAAATTGCTGCTCTGCCATCCGCAGCACTTTGTCTAATTGTCTGGCATCATCGCTTTGGTCCCATCTACAGAGAGGACATCTCCAGAAGGGAACAAATGGAGTTCAACATTTTTTAAATTTATACATACCAATTAAAAGCTCCAGTTTACTCTGTGAACTGGGACTGGTTTTTAACACAGAGAGCCACAGCCAGGACAGGTTTACAATTGTGAGCACCTGATTGACATAAACAAATGAGAAAGTGCCCAATTGTGTTCTGCACGAATCACTGGAACTAGTTCTGACTTCAGCGGATGATTCAGCACTTCATAAACCGTCAGCAGCTGCAGGGTAGCCAATTATTACAAGATTATTCTTTACACAGTTTATGGAAGGGAGGCTTTGGGAAACTTGAGGGTATAACGAATGGACCCCTTCGGTAAAATTCCCCTGCAATTCATGGTAGTTTTGAAGTAATCAAAACAATTGGAGCTTTGTTACGTTCTTTATTTTGATTCAGAAATGCTGATGCGGTTCTCAGATGCTAACCTGGTTTACTCCACGTGGCTAGAGAACAATTTGCAACCTCGAAGAGAAGGGTCTTGAGACCGGCCTTGAAGGAGGCGAGGGAGGAAGCGAGGCGAAGGGGATGTGGGATGGAGTTCCAGAGTGTGGGGGCAGAGAAGCTGAAAGCCCGGCCACCGATGGTAGGGCGGGTCGGGCGGGAGACGTGGAACAGGCCAGAGCCTGATGAGCGGAGGGAGCGGGCAGGTTGGTAGGGAGTCAGCAAGTCAGAGAGGTAGACGGGGCAAGGCCATGGATGGCCTTAAAGGTGACTAAATAATATTGAGTGAACAAGCCTTCTCTTCGACCGTGCCTTTGGTCTCCCTCCCCCCTACACCACCCCTCCTCCCCCATGCTCGGACCCCAACATCTGACTGTTTAGCGCTTTGGGACGTCCTCCCGACATGAGAGGCGCTCTATAAATGTCATTTTGTTGTTGTTGTTGTATTGTTGATTGTCTCCCAACTTGGGTTTAGGGCGCCTTTAATAAAAATACTGACTGAACAAGCCTTTGCCGGCCATCCATTGGGGGCAAAGTCAAGCAGCTAAGCTAATACCCCCCTCCCCCACCCCCCCAATACACACACACACACACAGGTGTGGTGTGGGGGGAAAAAAAGGTGCAATCCTCGTGGTGCTGGTGATGGGCGGTGGGGGGCGGGGCGAGGAGTGGACAGATCTCGTCGCTGATTGGCTGGCAGCCGGCGTGACGCACGGGGGAACCCAATGGAACGCCACGCGGACTTCCGCATTATGACGTCACAGTGGGGCTGGGGTTCCCCTCCTCCCGGGTTCTTCAGTCAGTTTGACCCACAGCCCCAGTACTGACCTCCCACCCCAACCCCAGCACTGACCCACAGCCCCAGCACTGACCCCCCCAACCCCAGCACTGACCCACAGCCCCAGCACTGATCCCCCCAACCCCAGCACTGACCCACAGCCCCAGCACTGACCCCCCCCAACCCCAGCACTGACCCACAGCCCCAGTACTGACCCTCCCCCACCCCAGCACTGACCCCGCCCCACCAACCCCAGCACTGACCCCCCCCCAACCCCAGCACTGACCCTCCCCAACCCCAGCACTGACCCCCCCCACCCCAGCACTGACCCCCCCCAACCCCAGCACTGACCCCCCCCCAACCCCAGCACTGACCCCCCACCCCAGCACTGACCCCCCCAACCCCAGCACTGACCCCCCCCAACCCCAGCACTGACCCCCCCCCCCAACCCCAGCACTGACCCCCCCCACCCCAGCACTGACCCCCCCCAACCCAGCACTGACCCCCCCAACCCCAGCACTGACCCCCCCCCAACCCCAGCACTGACCCCCCCAACCCCAGCACTGACCCCCCCAACCCTAGCACTGACCCACCCCCAACTCCAGCCCTGACCCCTAGCCCTGAACCCTCCCCCCCCGAACCCCAGCCCTGAACCCCCCCCCCCGAACCCCAGCACTGACCCCCCCAACCCCACCCACCCACCCACCCCATTGTCAGTGTCCCTGAGCTGCCTGGTTCTCCGTGTAGCCGATGGTGGTGTTTGCAGCCGCCATCGGGAGTTTTGGCTTTTAATACATATACACACACATACATATACATATATATATATCTCTAATCCTTTCCCCGGGAGCGTCGAATGCACCGGGTTTTCTGATGTTTTCTGATGGTCGTCGGGACCGGTTAAGTCGGGTCGAAACGGCGGTCAAACGCGGCCGCTTCGTGGCCCTGTTCCGAGAGCTTCACGGTTTGGCCCAACTCGCGGCGGCGGCGGCGGCGGTGGTGGTGGCGGTGTTGAGTGGATGTGACCGTAAGGCGTTCGTTCATCTGTGTGCAAAGAGGAGAACTTTACTGACATCTCAGTCACTTCTGCCGCAGGTACTGTGTGATCCGGGATGAGTTCTTGCTCTCCAGTCGCTGCCCTATTCACTTCGGATATTTCCTGCTTTCAGTCTCTTTTTCCCCCCCCACACACTCCCCCTCTTATATAATGTTTGGTGTGCAGTGGCAGTGGAGATAACTGAGCAAATGGGTCACACACACACACACCAAAAAAAAAACAGCAGATTTATCGATCAGATGTTTTGCAAAGGGCGAGTTCACTGCGCTGAACGTGCAGTTACATGTGTAGCTGCTGTCGGGATGGGTTCTCTGGGGTTAACTGGAATCAATGCAAAGCCTCACATTTAACAGCCACAACTTGCATCTTTAACGTGAGCCTCAAACCTATAGAGTGAGGGAGACTGGGGCAGACCTGTTAGATTTAAAGATATTGATCAAATGCACAGCTGAAGAAATCAAAGGGGGTGGACAATTGAAGGCTTTGGGTTTGTGTGACCGAGAGATAAGATAACAAGGCAACAATGTTGATTTTTTTTTGTTTACGTGGGCAATGCATCTAAAGGTTCACACACAAATAATTGAATAATAATAATAATAATAATAATAATAATGAATGAATGAATGAAGGACCTGGAGAGTGAGCAATTAGACCAGAGCGATGGAGAGGGCATGGGCTGGGCTGGGAAGGCTGGAGCAGAATAGTAAAGGGATTTGAAGTCCAAGACTTTGAACTTGAACCAATTTATAAAAAATATGAATGCAGAAAATGGGCTTAAAGTTAATTATGAGGCCTGTGCAGCACTTTATGTAAGAGAGAACAAGGGAGGCATTTGGCAAAAATCTATCCTCCAGGCAGTGAAGGCGTATGGACCAGGGTTTCAGCAGTGGGGCTGTATTTCCTTTGGATCATCTATTATATCTTGGGGGATGTTGAGTGCTTTATCACAATGACTGCTTTTTGGTCTTCAAACATCAACTGAATTTCACCTACCCATTACTGATAAAGAATGACCTATATTGTATCTTAAATGCAGTCAACGTTGTGTTTTACAAGGCTTCTTGTTTTATTGTACAAAGTGTAAATTTAAAATGCTTTTCAGTGCTCAGATGCAATCTTACACGAAGGGTGCTCTATAAATGCAGGTTGTTTTTGTTGTAATTTCAAAGTTGTCTTTGAGTTGAAATGTAAACAAGATAATAGAGATTCTTCAATACTCGGAGAAGCTACTGTACATCACAAAATACAACAACAACAAGATTCCATTTATAGAGCGCCTTTCACGTCGGGAGGACGTCCCAAAGCGCTGGACAGTTGGGTCAGGACCCGAGCAGGGGGGGAATGGTCAGGGTGAGGGGAGGGAAGGGAGGGAGCGAGGAAGGGGGAAATGGTCCGGGTGAGGGGAGGGAAGGGAGGGAGCGAGGAGGGGGGAAATGGTCTGGGTGAGGGGAGGGAAGGGAGGGAGCGAGGAGGGGGTAGAGAGTCGAGAGGGGAGCTGAAGGCACGGTCAAAGAGAAAGGTCTTGAGACCGGCCTTGAAGGAGGAAAGGGAGGAAGCGGTGAAGGCACTGGGGGATAGAGTTCCAGAGCCTCGGGGCTGAGAGGCTGAAGGCGCGGCCACCGATGGTAGGACGGTTGGGGCGGGGGATGTGGAGCAGACCGGAGCCAGAGGAACGGAGGGTACAGGCAGGTAAGTAGGGGGATAGTAAAATGTGACTAGAATGGATACTGAATGTATTTAATGGCATGCTGACTATACATTTGTAGTATAAATATTTGTAATATAAACATTTGGCTTGTTACAAATGTATAAGATACAATTCTAAAGTATAACCAAATATTTAAGTATCTCCTATTCCTTTTTGTCTTATAGTTTTCAACTACATAAGAGAATTCTGTCCACAAAATAAATTTAATCACCGGCTTGAAGTTAGAAAATATGGATTGATAAATACCAAAATTGTTTGAATATTTTCAGTCAGTTAGTTTAACTTTATATTACCTGTACACCCTATTTTTGCTTTATTTCCTATTTTAAAGATGTTCATGATTGTAACATTTACTGTGCCAATAATTTGCCAAACTAGAAATCTGAACCAGTCCTGTGCAAAATGAAATGTACTGTTTTGGGAGATTTTACTGAAGGCAAAATAACAAATGTGTGACCTCCTGCAAAACAAAATGCAAATTAAAGGCTTTTGGAATCTAATTTAGTTAGTAACTTAAACGCACATTTGTGGTTTAAAAATCTTATGATACAGGAACCTTTATGTGCCATACTTTTAAATAAAGATTTACTTGATTCATGTTATAGTCATGTATGACATTCTTTGTTGTCCTTTTTTAATAGGGCTTTTTGTGGCATGATTAAAAAGAAACAACAACAAGGCTAATCTAATCCATTTCTTTAGAAATGGCAACGTGGAATGAAAAAGTTGTCAACCGAATACAAAATCTGGAAATGACCAAAGGTTTCCAAGAAAGAGTACGAAATGAAAGACAAATATTGAGGGAAACTCTAGCTTTGCAGCTAAATCAGGATCTTCTCAGGTACGAAAAAATATCCCATTTTGCACGTCCCAATTGATAATCACACTCAAATCCATATTTTCTTTTCTGTATTTGCAAATTGATATTCCATTATGTAGATGTTATGTCACGGTTATGTCAAGGTACAAAACCTTATGTTTATCCGCATTACCTTTTCTCTGGCTTGGGCATCTTATCCAATAAGTAGATGAGCCATAAAATCATAACGGTCTTAGGGTTGAGTGTAGTTGATACTAGCTTAGTTGATCTCAGCCAGAGTGGCGGTAGAGGTGCTTTAATTGGCCTCAGCATCCTTGGGAAAAGGAAATCAGCCAAAGTTCCCAAATTTAATCTCTTATCTGCTGCAAAACAGCATTTACGGGAACTTGAAGGCTTTTCACTTTTGATGGGCAAATTGAAAAGTGAGACAAATAACTTTGGATGTTTCCTTTCCACTCTAACCTGAATATGCTGTTTTGTGTTTTCACCAGGCGAGAATAAAGCATTAGCTTTTAGTTAGCATCCAGGATGGTGTAAAAATAGACATGCAGTAAAGTGTCTCTAGGCATGGTTACAAAAATTAAAGTGCTAAATGGGAATTGGAGCAGCTTATCATTTATACATACAGGATGTTCATTAGGCTTCTGCTGAGGGTGATTTGACATTGTCTTTGGTGTATTTTTTTTCCAGTATTATTCAAGAACACATTGTTTCCATAACTCGCCAGGATACAAATATTGATAAACATGATTTAGATTGAAAGAAATTATTTAACAATGTACACTTGCTAACCAGATGTTTATCATTCTCACATCTTTAAAAGCTGTCATTAATTTTGTAATAGTAGGTTGAAAATTGCAGACAATGGATGAATTGAATCAAACCAATTTAATTTAATAAAACAATACATTTTCCAAATTACAGAATTTAACACTTATTTTTGATTCCAGAAAGAATGTAATTGCCCCTCAATTAAACTAAGTAATGATTGAATTTTCATACGTGAGGAAGTATATTCTCTCACATTTGAGTTACTCTTGGCGGATTCCAAACCCACCATCTTGCGTATGATTTTTCAGATGCTCAATTTGAAATAGATTGTTAAAGTTCAACCAGTCAAGGGTGATGAAAAGGATCAGGAATAGAAACAGTCAGGAACAAGTTTATAAAGTGTAGTTTAAGAAAATGGAGATTTCAGACAGTTCTATAGGTATGTGGAGCAAATTGCCAATGAAGGCCATAGGAGCATATAGTACAAATGGGTTTTCAAGAGACTAGATTATGGTTCAGAACTCGAAAGAGCCTTTAGTGATAGGTGAGACGTCAGGAAGATGCTGTACAATTAAACTGAAAGTATTTGGGTTTAAATGGCATGGCTCTAAATTATCTTGTGTCTCTCTATGTCAATTCCAATTTGAATTCTGGCATAATAAATGCATCCAATATGACACATTACTTTCCAGTGTGCTTGAAACATTTGTTTATTGTTATATTTTACCAAATTTAATTTCTAACAATTTGAACTTGATATCCAAGAAGGAAAATGATCGGGTGAAACCAATTTGGGGCAATTGTTTGTTCACGTTAATGTGTTAATAAGTGTGTACATAACATTTGAAAAGTAAAGGAGATGGGATGAAAAATGTTGGGGGGAAAAGGAAATCAATCCCACAAACTGAAAGTGGCAATTATTTGGAGCAAATGCATTTGCAACTGATATAAGGTAGTCATATTACAGGAAAGCGTGATTTTAAAATTAATGTAATGGTCAAATGGTGTGTGCCAACTCCAAAAGTAATTTCCTTCACTTTGTGGTTTATTTAGATAAATGTTTTCCCATGTAATGAATTAAATATAACTCATAAATTCTTCACTGACACTCATCGAGTGGCTGTGAACTTCTTGTTAACGTTTATTGGAAAATTGGAGAAACCTTTTAGGTTGACTTGAGTCAAGTACAGAAACACTCCTGTAGACTAGTGAAATATCTGATGTCACAGATGTTCTCTTCAGGGGTATCTTGAAAAGTCAGACTTTTATTGAAGAGGTGATTAAAGGGGATTTTGGGTGAGAAATACCACAAATCTTAGACTGCTTCATTTTAGTACTTCAAGCAGGCCAAAGTTTTGCAATACAAGAGATCTAGAAATGTGTAAATGTAAAAAAAGAAAAACCTGGTACCATAACCTACTGTATTATAGTCTTATTCTCTGAGCCATTCAGTAGTTCGATATGTACTTTTATGTTCCACTATTTTCATACACCATGTGCGAGGGTTCCTCCCACCCTTTCCCTCACTCCCCTAACCGTCTTGTGATGAGTTCTGAATCCACATTGCTGTCCAGCACATGATTCAATAGTTTGTTTCTTGTAGACAAAATTACCAATGCTAATGATGCAAGACCTTAAAATGTTGGCTCTTCTACTAATATTCCTAATGTTCATCGCTAAAATGTTTCTTAATACACCACTGAACAAAATATAGCCTTCGATGGAGGAAATTCAGTGTAAGACTGTCATAGAATACTAAACTACTGATCTGTTCCACCTTGTGTTTTAAAGGCTTCTAACGGAAGGAATGCAAACAGATGTCACTTTCCATGTAGGATCAACTGTGTTCAAGGCTCACAAAGCAGTGCTGCTCGCCAGGGTCCCAGAGTTTTTCATGAGAATTTCTGAGAAACAGACTTCTAAGAACCAACCAGATATCATTAACATAGAGAATTTCAAACCTTCAGAGTTTCAAGAATTTCTGCAGTAAGTACTGTACATATTATTATGTACATGTTTGTAACAAAGAGAAGTCGCTGGGAATACTCACCTGCTGAGTGGTCTCAGCGACTTCTGTTTTTTTTCAGATTTCCAGCATCTGCAGTGTTTTGCGTTTTACTGAACATGTTTGTACTTGATGCCAAATTTAATCTTGATGTACAAACATATCAGTTTGAGAAATGGGAAAAGGTGTCAAATTACAAAACTGAAAATAATTAACAGATATGGTGAATCTGAATGGCTTCTCTATCATTGGGTTGGAAAGGTTTATTTCTCTTGGATTTGAGATGTATTCTAAGTAGTCAGACAGATAAGGCGACATAGTAATTGAAATGGTTTGTAGCGCTCTTGGTAATCTTATTATTTTTAATCCCAATTTAATTGATCGACCCAAATAGGTCTCCTTCAAAATGTTTGTTTTGTGGTCGTCTGTTGGCTGTAGGAAAACCTACTTTAACAGATTATATAACCAATGTCACTTGAGATTAGCTATAGTAAAATCAATTCCTCTTTGTGATCAATTCTTCTGTGATCCTCTGTACTCTGTTAACAGAATGTACTGTAGCTCTGTGTAAGCAACTGGCAGAATGGGTTGCTGACGGGCTATTGTAATTGAAATCATGATACACAAACGTAAACTGTTTAGTGCAAAATAGGAAGTGTTTCTATACAAAGCCAATGACATTCAACATAGATCTGAGTGCTTGAACATAAAATATATGAATAAGTAAATGTTAGAAGGAATTCAGAAAGTGCATTGCACTTGGGTCTGTTGCATTAGAGTATCTAGGGGATAAAGAGACTTGGTTATCTCACAACAGGAGACTTTGTGTCTCACCATTATCTGTGTTGGTATCCAGGGATCTCTGAGCTGTGTTTTCAAAGGTCTTCAAAGCGACAGAAGAAAAAAAAAGCCTCAGATTTTCCTTTGCAAATGGGAAGTGGCTTCACTGCAATGAAGGTTTTCTTGCAAATTGAGAGACCTGAACCTTTTGATTGTTTCACTGCAAAAATGCTCCTCTTTTGTATTCACTGAGTGCATTCAGCAATAGTTTTATTTTTAACTACACAATTGGGTCTATTCTGATTTTAATTGAAGTGAAATTGGCACGAATTTTGTACTTCCTCAATCAGACTAGTGTTGTTAGCTGGCGAAACCCTCGGTTGGAGGTGTATTTAAGGCTATTTGTTTAAGGGTTGACATGGCTTTCAGGTTTCTGATTTAATGTGGCACGTTTATTGCTGTATTTTATTCCTTTATTTAAAGCCAATTACTTACATAATGTGTAACAGCAATAAAATGGTGCAAAGGCAGTGTACAGTATATACTCCACCCTCCTAACCCTCTCTCTCATAGCTCACTGTTCCATTCTCCCTCATGTATGATTCAAATTTCCTTTTGAACGGGTTAATATTTTCTGCCTCCAACACAGCTATTATCTCACAAAGAGATGGTGTTGAATGTTATGTAAAATCTCTATTTATGTAGGAATCCTGTGTCAGTCCTTAAAGAATTAAACACAGAACTGAAAGATTCTGGTACATTTGCACACAGTTGGCTGTTGTAAATGACTATGAAAGTCAGTTGTAAATATCCGAATGATGCAGTGGTAAAATGCTTAAGGGGATTTGTGCTATTTTTAAATGGCCTGTATGTCAAGAATCATTCAGCTCCTTAATGGCATCTATTCAGACAATGGAGGACATGAATTCAGTGACCCTTGTAAAGGAATAATGCTCAAATTGTGGTCTAAATGTGCAGAACAAAACCGCTTTTTAAAGTAAATGCCGCATTTGAATGACTAAAGCGTCACATTGTGAAACTCAATTGCTTTTGAGCAAATTATTTTGTCAAAATGAAACTGGGTGGGGGAGAGGAAGGTTAACATATAAGTGTTTGATTAGGTGTATGATTTATTTTGTTTTTAAAAATCCTACTGTACACTCGAAATGGAAGCATCCAAATGCTCTCATGCAAAAAAANGTATAAGTGCTCAAGGTTCTTAAATGCTTTTGCCACCTGTTCTTTACTGATCTCGTGCTTTCACTCTCTTCGGACAGACAAAAAAGCAAAGAAGCTTCTTGCTCCCAGGCTTCTGCCAATGCTAGGAGGTGACTAAATACAGCCTAGAGATGATGAGACTTCTCTACTGGCTTTCCATTTGCTGTGGTTAAAGCACTTGGATTCTCAAGCATCTGTGTTGTCACTCCGTGGTGCCCAGCTCCACTTGTGGGAGATTGCATGCACAGTTCAGTTGCATTATGTTGATTTAGCAGTAACTAGGAACCTGGTTGTTAGTCGATTGATGGATTGTTTTTCTGGTGGTAATAATCCCTTAAAAAAAATAATAATTTGGTCACTGAATCCATGACTGCTTGTTGGATGCTGCTGTGTGCAATTGGCTGCACCATTTCACCCACAAATAAACAGCCAATTCACTTTACAGTCTATTCTGTGAAGCGCTTTGAGACGCCTAGAAGGCGTGAAAACGCTATATCAAATGAAAGGATTATTATATCAAATGTAAAAATGCAAGGTTTTTTTGGTGTTTGTTTTTTTAAAAAACAATCAATGGTACGAAAGCATAGAATGTGACAAGCCATTTAGATCCCATATAGGGCACGTTTATCAAATGAACCGTATACAAATTTTGATTTTCTGTGAGATAAGAAAGGACGATTCCAAGGAACCTTCTTAATTTGAAGTCTGCAACATATTTTGTTTGCTTGGTTTCGGTAACATAAGACTTGATTCGATGTATAACCCCTATGGAAAGCAAAAACAAAACAAAAAAATTTCAGAAATGGAGTGGATGATTCTTTTTTCTTGCCTTTGACTCCTCAAACCTGGATTCAAAACCAGCTATACTGATGGGTTGAAATGTTGGGCACTTTGCCAGCTAAATTACAGTTGGCCAAAGTCTGCTCAGTTTCTCATTGGCATAGCCCATTGCACATGATGGTTCACAATATGGCACTAAACTGTCAAGGTCACTCAGAGAGGACAGGAAAGTGGAACTAGCCAAAAGGTAATTAATGCTAACTATTATTTTACATTTATAACACCTTTCACATCTGGAGGGTTTCTTAAAATGCTTCATGCAGGTGTGTAGACAACCAAGCCAACAGGAGAGGAGCTGAAGGGGTGGAAAAGATGATCAAAAGCGCAGTTTGAGGCAAGTCTTAAAATGGACTTTAAAAGTGGGCTGGTAAGAGATGAGACAGAGGGACCATGGATGGTGGGGCTAATCAGGGCAAGGAACATGAAGCAGGCCAGTGTTTCAGATCTTTAATGCATGCAATACATTGGAAAACCGGAAACATTCAGTTGCCTTGTTTAAAGTCAACTACTTATAAATTAAATTACTGTTCAGGGTTTTGTGGTGTGGGAAGAATCGTCAGAATATCTTCCTTTATTGTAGGAAGATATTTTCAATGGTTTTTCCTACATGATATATTGAATTGCACCTATGACACACAAGAACAGATTCCTCCGCTTTGATTGAACTACAGCCCTTCACATGTACTGTGAAGACAGCTGGCTTTCTAGGAGTCAGGCGTGGATTTATCACATTGCCAGTGAAAAGAATTATATTGCTGAACAAACCGGAAATGATGCACCCTGAAGCTGAAGGCTGGCTTTTGACTTTCAGCAGGTTTACAATTCATTAGGGAATTTGATGAGAGAACACAAGGTATAGGTTAGCTGACAAGGCAACCACTCTGTATGCTGGAACATCTAAAAATGCGTGTGAATAAAAGTATTCAAAATAAAGATTTATATATTGTTGATGGGAGTGGGGGAAAGATTTTACAGGTCGGAAGGGGAAATTTGGAAATATAAATCACTACAGAAACATTTTCCCGTGTTTCACTAAAAATCTTTGCAGGAAATGTTTTTGGGCTTAAAATAGAAATATGAGAGTGTTAGTTGCAGGAGAGAAAGGGGTTCTATTTCAAGACTGTTGCTGTTTTAGAACTGTTAACACGGCTTCTCTCTGTCAAATTAGTGCAAGCTTTTCGGATTAATTTCCTTTATTCCCACACACTGCTGATCTTTCATTTTGGAGTATTTTGATCTAACTGTGAGTGCTGATGACCTAACTAGTAAATTGGACAACCCAATAAATCTGACTATTTTTGAGTTGAATTAACAATCACAGTTCAATGACTTATCTTAAAGGACAGCAAATAAAATAATTTAATGTACTACATTTAAAAAATGCAGGCAATCTGATTCTATTTAAAAAAATCAATGCATAATTTTAATATAAAGTAGGGTCTTCGTAGTCGTTGGAGAGTGACTATCAAGAGGAAATGTTAATGGATTGACAGGGCTTAAAGGCAAATAGTGCAATCTAATGTAGGTGCTTTTCCCAACCCTTTAGCCGTGTGGAGTTTGCAGTTACTTGTAATCCTGTAATCCTTTACTTGCAATTGGTTCCCTATATTCAGCTTGGTAGCTCTGCTGCTTCAGAGTTAGAAGGTTGTACGTTCAAGATCAATGTCAGGTTTTGAGCTTGTAACCTAGGATTGTGCTGAAGGGAAATGCTGCATTGTTAAGCAGGGGTATCCTTCAGGGATGGGATATTAAACCAAGGTCCTGCCTTGATGCTGTTCTGGTGATTTAGGTGGATGTTAAGAGATCTTGTTAATCAGCTAATCTGAAATGGCATAAATGTGCAACACTCAAATTGCATTATTAATTGTAGTTCATTTTCACTCATTTTATAAATTTAAATATATTCTGAAAAACTGGGATATGGTTTAAATCCTGTTATGAATACAGACTGTGTTGTACACACAAAGACAGTGATGAATCTTTGTATTTCATTCCCTGTATTCACAGGAGGTTTTGAGTGCTGAGATGCTAGTAGATGAGGTCTACGTGTTATAATGTTTCTTTTTAATTCTGTATTAGATGGGTGTATACGGCAGGCAGAAAAGTGAACCATCTGGAAGAAGAAATGCTTGCTGCTCAAAGCCTTGATGGAACCAAAGATTTGCCAAAAGACCCCAATTTCCCATTACACAGCTCTATTGAGATGAGTGGTGATGAAGTCAATGATACAAGAATTCTATCTGGTCGGCATTCTTCTGGTAAAGAGACTTCAGAGCTGAATGAGATGTTGACCTCGAGCTTGTTGGAAGATGACATGCCTGAGGGAATGTTTGATTTGCCTGAGGGAATGTTTGATATGTTTGAGGAAACTGAGGAAAAGTATGAAACAGTAACGGAAGGTAGGACGAAAATTGCAGAGATCATTTTATTCCTGTCTTCCTTTATTTTTCTTCATTTCTCTCTCTTCCTCAACCATCACATTAGCTCGCTAACATTTAACAGATTTACCTTTTTATCAGAAACAAAATATTGTATGAATTTCTAATTAATTTTGTGCGTAAAAAAAAAAATGTTATTTGTTATTTTTTATTTACGCAATCAGCAGTAGTAGGCAAATGCTAAATCGGCAGCTACCTCTATTACACACTAAAACATTAGGATATATTTTTCTTGTACAAGCTGCATTCCTGTCATTTAAATGCCTGGAATTTATTTGCTTAAATGTTAAATAATGTGAACACCATTAATGGCTTCTGTTATGTTTACAAGTGCTAGGATAAAAAAATTGCCAAATTAATATCAAGAACTGACTTGAATTGTATTACAGCTTTATTAATATAATAACACAATGAATAATCCAAACAGTAAACCTGGTCCACCTAGCCGACCCATCCAACTTGCCTAAAGAATCCTTCAGCACATCTGTCTCATTTCCCAATAACTCTGAACTTATCTTGGTTCTCTTCTGAAACCCTTTATACAGTAGTTCTCTGTTCCTCCATCTATGCCGGCAGTTTTTTCCACTTGTCTACTGGCCTTTCACAGTTAAAATTTATATCTCAATCTTCCATTTTTATTCCAAATTGTCTCTAACTTTGAAGTTATCGTCTCTTGTTCTATAAAACTGAATAAATCCCATTTCCTTCCTTTCGGTGTAACATTTGGAGATCCAGGTACATTTGCATCTTGTGTCTTGAACAGATTCCCCTACACCAGACCCAGCATCCGTGTTGGGCGCAGATCTGTTGTCTCTGTACAAGGAAGGATGTTGCTCTGACATAACTCTTTATGCTGAGAACAAAGGTTTTCAAGCACACAGGTAAAGTGCGATCTCGGGATTTTTTTTCACGAGAAGGAATAACATTTACTAAAGAGCCAACTGAACCAATTTAGAAAGTTTGTTTATGTACCTGTCTTATTTTATTGATATGACTAGAAGTAGTCAGACTTTCTGCCCCACATTCTGGAGCTCCATCCCGGAGTCCCTCCGACTCACTCCCTCTCTCACCTCATTCAAAGTCTGTCTTGAGACCTACCTTTTTGACTGTGGTTTTCATCATTTCTCCCCCCACCCACACACACCCCCGCCCCACCCAGTTCAAGTGCGTATTCAGTACTGTTAAGCACTTTGCGATGTCGTCAAAGTGAAGTAGTAACTAACGTGGCCAAAAGCATCAGACGCTTTAGGAAATGTCACTCAAGAATATTTGCTAAGAAATGTAAACAGGAGCACAAAGGTTTTATGATTGTGGTCTTTTTGTCCCCTCCCCCAATCCATCCCTCCTGGCTATTTTTGTCTTTCGCATCGTAGATAACTCAGCCTAAACTTGTCACAAATTGCCTTGTCTTGCAAGCTCATGTTTAAATAAAAGCTGAGACTTTTCCAGTGCTGCAACTCCCAGTTGTCTGTTCAACTCTTAGTTGCTTTTTGTGAAATGGTTAATGAGATTGGAAGTTCTTCAATCCTTAATCTATATATTCACTGTTTTTACAATTGCTTCTATCACGTCTCCCTAATGCGAGTTTTATTTATGCGCATGTTTTGAGATGAACATGTTCCACGTTGAGATAAAAATCACGAAAACATTTTTTGAAAAGAATCTTGGCAAACTCAGCAGTATTCTAAAAGATTGTTTTGCAGTGAAGATTTTAATGTGTTCTGGCTTCCAGGGCCATCCTGTGTGCTCGCTCCAGTTATTTTGCTGCAATGCTGAGCGGCAATTGGGCAGAAAGCTTTCAGGAGGACATCACGCTGACTGGGTAGGTATGTTTAAATGGCCAGGAAAAGAGGGAACAGTTTTCCAAGGTCATTAAAGCTTAAAGGTACAAAAGGGACCAATTGTCAAATATCTAGGAAATTTACCAGTTTGGTTGAGAGAATTTCTCTGATCGGTCGGTAATTTTAGTGTGTGTTCAAAATATTTTCAGTCTCATTATGACACTAATTGTCTTTAGTTTGGAAGGAAAACCAGATGTCACAGAAGTGGCATGTTCTTATTTGCATCCTCCAAAAGATCTGTGTAACTATGAAACACTTTAAATAGCTGCTTGAAGTGAATGTTCAGTGTCTGTAACTGATTTTTCTTCCCTATTGTTGCATTCCAACTGATGTTTAAAGATTTCATGAAAAAGTGCCAGGAGCTTTAAATAAACTCTATCTGATTATTTCTTAATTTTAATCCGTTTTGACAATACAAATGTCCTATATGGCACGAAGCCCAGAAACCATCAGTGTTAAACTTACTTGGAAACATCCTCTTGATTGAGTTATGTAAGTGTCTTAATTAAGGGCATATTTAGCATTACATCTGTATTTTCCTACAAGCAAAATACATTTTGGAAAGAGTTTACGATTATTTGGAAAATGGATCGATTCTAAATGTTGGATTACTGTGCTATTGGTCCTTTCAATCTTAATTTCTGCTTCAAAGCTTTTTGGCAAAAACAGCAAGCTGCAAAGTTAATGCTATGATAATAGCTACAGGCCAGCATATTAAACAGACTTTGAGTTGTCTTGAATGCTTCGATCCAAATCATCATAATAATAGCAATAATAATAATCCTTGCATTTGTTAGAGCATGTTGTTGAGACTTGTCAAAGAGTTGTCCAACGTTCTTATGCCCTAGTTGTAATATCTCCTGTTTTGCTTTGTTAATCTCCAGCTGCCCTAATTTAATGAGCAGAACTGGCAATGCTGACAAATCACAATGTTTTGGTGTTTGCATTAAAAAACCTTCACAATCCAAGTTTATAAATACTTATATAGTATGGTTCCCAAAATGGGTTTTATACTTGTTTGCAGTGTAAGCCATTTGGAGATGGACATTATGATGAACTATTTATACGGGGCCCTTTTAGACTTACCGAAAAAAGCTGTTCCTTGGTAAGTATTATTGTTCTTATTGCGCTTGTATTTTGGCCTAGAATAAGGTGGTGCTTATCCATACAACTAAATGTTTTGTAATCTGTGACTATTTAATCATGAAATATTTTAGGACTACAGTATTGCTAAAGTCTTCCATTAACTTCATGTACATTTGTTGCAATATATGCATCACTGATTTAAACACAGCTCATTTTCTCCAAAGAAATGCCTCAAAATGGTTTGAACCCTAAATAGACCTATATTGGATTGTTTCGGCCATTTGCCTTTGACAAATGCAAGGGTGCAATAATCCTTACATTTGGTACAGCACCTTCCACACCAAGTATGTCCCAACGTACTTCACAGGATGTACTGTAAAGTGTAGTGACTGTGTTTTGTGACAAACGAGGCAGCCAAGTTGCACACAGCAATGTTCCAAGATATTGTATTGGGACACAATTGCATAAGAGTTGGAAACCTGTGTCATCAGAACAAACCTCCCTCACTGTAAGGAATCGAATGCTTTATTCTGTCGTTTGTTTTTGAAAAAAAAGCTTGGTATTTGACAATATAACATGAAGATAATTGGAGAATAATTTATAACTGTGCAAGCCTGCCCTTTTCTGTATTTTTAACAGCTGTTAACTTTTACGCAATGCTTGGAATATCTTGTTAGCGAGATCTTTTCAACCTTGGATAGTTTTCAGAACCATGGATAGTGACCCTCAGCAGGCTGGTTGGGCCACAGAAAAGTTATACAGTGCAGGAAAATATAATGGGAAAATGAATTTCTGTTGCGAGTGTGTTTGTTCAAAATTCTGCAGTTAAATATGGTCTTGACTCAGTTAATAGCACTCTTGCCTCTGGGGCAGAAGGTTGTCGTCCAAGGCCTTGTCAAGGACTTTGGGGTCATGGTCTAAGCTGACATTGTCTAAGAGACACTGCGCTACATGGAGGGTGGCCAACAATCCTCCTGTTAAATTAACCATTCACCTCCTGGCTGTTTGTGGGACATTGCTGTGTACAAATTAACTGCTATGTTTATCTACAAATACCCACTGCATAGTAACTAACATTGTATCAACCTATATCAATATAGGCCCTGTATCAAATCTAAGGATGACTATTGTTATTTGAAAGATGAGGAAATAATAAACCTAACTTGTCCAGTTGCAAGGAAGACAATATTGGATTAAAAGTAACGAAAATGTTGAAGTGACATCTTTCCAGCACACTTTGCCATCATGACATTGCCAAACTATGCTTCAAGATCCATTTACAAATCTTGTGCTTCAGATCAATCAACCAATGTTATTCTTTCCCCACTCAGGGCTGAGTCTGAATTGTTCAAGTAATTTCTCTCTGGGTTATACTCCAGGGTCCTTTTTTTGCACACACCTTAAAAGGCACTAAGATCTGACAGGCGAAACTTGGCAGTTTTATGAGTTTGCCATTGTATACTTGGGAGCAACAGAGGTTGTTGGTTATTGTGGTGTTTGTTTATAGATTTTTATGGGGAGGAGGGGAGAATCTCTAACAATCTTTTACTTGGCTAGTTTCCAGGAAGCACATAATGACAAGCACCTGCTGTATATATCTCAGATCAGATTACATTGATGTAACAGCAAATATGACTAGCCCATACATATGTGCTATGGAGAAACTGATATCAGAACATGGAAGGGGAAATGTTTGGACTTGGTTTCTTTCTCAGAACCATTATGGTAACCAGAAACTGCTAGAAGCTTTGGTTGCTTTAAAATTAAACTTATCTAATGGGGATTTTTCTTTTCATTTGGTGTCGTTTCAGTTTGAGTAGTGGTCATGGCATGCTTTTGAGCTCTTTTTTCTAAAAATGAACCCCAAATTAATTTGTGAAACATTTATGTTCAACAAACTATCTTTTACAGTAGTTGGAAGAATAAATAGAAATTGCAGCACAGAAGGCGTCCATTGTTTTTGCTGTTTCTTTGAAAAAGCAATCCATTCAGCCCCATTTATGAGCCTTTCCCCATACCTGCACATTACTTTTTCAATATCTATTTAATTCTATCAAGTATGGATTCTGTCTTGACTGTCACACCAAGCAGAGCATTTCACATCATAACAATATCCTGCATAAAACAAATTCCTTCTAATCTACTCCCTTTTCTTCAATACTAATATATTTTAAATTGATATTCTCCATCCTTACAATTGCTAGCAGCTATTTGGCTCAACAGCAACATTGCAACAATGATACTCAAGGGTACTAATGCTATCTTTTGGTGTACACCTGATAGATGAAAATCAATTGATGAACTAACTTGAGTCTGACACAGCACTGAGAGGGGAAGGAATACCAAATAGAAAGATTTGTAAAGATACAAAATTCCTATTTGAACAAGAACCATAAATTTAATTAAAACGACAAGAATGTATGAATAAGGCATGTGTGAAGCATGAGTTGGCAGAACCTATAAAGATCCGAAAAATGGAATGCAACAGGAAAGTGGAATTTTATGTGTATTATTCCATATTTGTTTAACCATTTTTTGTTGTTTCAGTTCTATCCTGCTGTTAGCAGATATGTACAATTTAGATGGACTAAAAGAAGTGGTTTTACATGTTCTGAAGAGGGATTACTGCAAGTTTTTCCACAAGGTAAACTCGTATTTGGTATTGACTTAGTATTGTATAATTTGCATAATTTATGCTTATTGAATTTATGCCAATTTATGTTATTCAAGCGCTTTGAGGCATCCTGAGGTGAAGGGCACTTTAAAAGGAAAATGTATTATAAATATATTTTAAAAGATTTGTTGTGTAATCTTTAAAAAAATATCACCATCTTCATACTTTACTGAATTGTGCAGTTTGGACGGAGAAATACTCAATCTTGTAGTACCTTGGTGAGCAAATATATCTACTTTTAATGGTGGAAAGTTGAGGATTGTAGAGAGTTAAATAAATACTCCCAACTCTGGAGTTTTATAATGCTCTACTAGAGAACCTAATATTTTGTTTACATAGAATTGCACATAATTATATAGAATTACGTAAACTGTTACAGCATGGAAACAGGCCATTTGTGCCCACGTTTATACCCCACATGTGTCTCCATCCCTCCTGATCCCTCTATTCCCTTCTCCCTCGTGTATAAATGGAGGGGCTTATAGTTGCAATTTCTAAGAGATCTGAGATCTCAATCTTGTCTTTTTAATGAGCAGCCAGGTTTGTAGCATTAATCTAGTTTTTGTTTATATAAAAAAAAGCTGTGGAAAAGATTAACGGATGGCTCACACAATCAAACATTAGTCTTAAGTATACAGGCTTCAAATTACTATGATTAGTTGTTGCCACATAACTTCTCCAAAACAAAAGCTGTTTTAAAACTAAATTTATAACCTGAATCATAATTTTTTGGAATTCATTTCTACTGAGGTCTGAGCGGACCCTGCCCGCCCCACCATAAGCGGTCAGTCCTTCAACCTCTCTGCCCCCACCCTATGGAACTCCATTTCACAGTCCCTTTGCCTCAGCCCCTTCCTTGCCTCCTTCAAGGCCTGTCTTAAGAACTTCCTCTTCGACCGTGCCTTCGGTCATCTTCTTACCCCTACCCACCCTGCCCTCCACCCCTCCTGATCCCAACCCCCAGCTGGGGTGGAAATCCTGACCGTCCAGTGCCTTTAGACGTCCTCCCGACATGAAAAGTGCTATACAAGTGTAATAAGTTTTTTTAAAGTGTTCATTTCTTCGTGTTGCCTTGTTATTGCTGTTTAAAGATCATCTAGCTCAGCATATTGGGTAAAGGTGCAACCATAAACAGCACCAGTGCAATATACACCTTAAAATTGCAGTCTGAATTCCAGTCTGTGCTGAATTAACTGGTCTCACTCATAATACAAATCTTTACCAGGTTGATTAGCAGCTTGGGAAGGAGATTGCTTGCCTTTACGAGGATTGCTAGGAGACCTTGCAGTTCACAATACTCTTTTTGGCTCGTTTAAATTAAATTAGTTCCAAAAGATTGTATCCAGTATGGGATCCAATACATATATTCAACAGGATAGTGAATTTAATTAATTCTATTGAGTGCTGTATTAAAAGAAGGTTGGCTGTGTTTGATCTTTCCTGCTGTGAAAAAAATCTTAACTGGGGGTAGACATTTTTGGATTGTATATAGAAGGCTTTAGTTTGCCTTTTAAATTGAGAATTCTGGAATCATTTTTTTATAGATTTTTTTTAATACTCCCATCAGTTTCTGACAAATCGATATGCTGTAAGGGATTGGAGATATTGCAGTGATATGCCCAGTTTATTGATTTTACTATTAATTAGACACAAGGATGTTTCAGATTTAAGATCAAATTACTGAGAGAAATGTGATGCCACAAATTATGTATGGTTACTAGAAGGGTCTGAAATTATCAATGAAGAGAACTGTTGTGAGACCATGTGATCTATTTACGTTCCCTGTCCCCAATCCTGACTTTTTGTATTAATTTGTGCAGAAATTGATGGGGGTCACTTCTAGAAGTGTGCCGCTAGGGTCAAAGCTATTTATAATGTACATAAATGATTCGGACATGGGGAAAGAAAGCAACCCATCTTTAAGTTTGCTGATCATAATTGCAGATTGTTGCAAATAACTGGAAACGGATCGACTAAATGCACAAGAGGGATCCGGCTATATTGGGGAATTGAACAAACAGGTGGCAAATTCAATTTGCTGTGTACAAATTGCAGTCATTGAGATTGGTAAAGAATAATAAACAGTGGAACATAAAGGAACAGTAATCGGGATTTGTGGTACTAACGAACATTTATTCCATTTAGTTTCCTCACACTGTCAGATTGAGTTTGTCAGATAGCTACCCAGATATCAACATTCACTCTTTCCTTCAAAATATTACTTAAAAGATGAAGAGGTACACTTAGACTGAAACAAAAGGGGATATTAAATAGGATTGAAAGAAAAAATTGCTGCTCTTTAACTTTGTTAAAATGGGTACTGAATGCAAGACTCTCTAAGGTGCTTTTAGTCTTCGCTCTGTGCATAATCGTGTTGAAAGCTAAATGTACTGCCGAGCTGATGGGGCAATGTTCATGATGCTAACAATGGATGAATTGTGTTATTGGATGAAATGTATTGGCTTGGTGGAGTGGAGCTGTGTGAAAGAACAGTGCATTTATGTTCAGCACACTGTGACCCAGAATGTAAGACAGCATTTCCCCACATGGCACACAGTCAGATGGCTGTACCATAAGGAAAAACAGAACGTCACTTCTCTGGACGGAAACAAGAAAATCTGTGTGCAAAGCTGGCTTCCCTCCTTCTTGCCTGGACTCAGCCAGATTAGCTTTTATACAGGGCAGGGAGAAGCTCAATGGCCTATTCTTTATTGAACGTTGGTATGATGTGGGGAAACTGAAGATAAAAGGAAAAATAAAGTTTTAAATCTTGGCACACAATCTAAGCTTTTCAATGTGCACTTTCTTACATCAAAATGTCAATTACAGGTTCAAGTTGAGCTTTTTGTTGGCCGACCACTGATACAGGACACGCAACTTCAGTTTTTTAACCTTTTGTGCATTTTTAGAATGCTATTAAAATGGCAGCTGTGATCAAAAATTGTGCTTAGCAACTCATAGGTTAGAAATAGATGAGGTCCCTTCACCTCGATGTCCCTTGTTAAATCATTTTGAGGTTTTGCATCCCAAGTGCTAGATCTAACATCTGTGATAATCTGATAATGGTCTTTTGGGACATTCTGATATGTTTCCTATTGTTTTTATTACTTTTCCATTTTCAGTTGTAGTTTTGAGATAACTGATATCTCACTGCATTCTCAAGGTCGTTTTCGATAGCTAGAGGTGCCCTAATATAAAAGGGTCTCCTTGTATCAAAGGGGCAATTATAAAATGAAACTTGAGTTTCCTGCAAATTTATTTTTCCTCCTCAATTCCTCCAGTTTCCCAGCTGTCATGTTTTTGTTTAAGGTATATAATTGTTTTTATAATAATACTTACAGTTGATATAAGCACTTTATCGTACCATCAATCATCGGGTCTGATGCACTTCAATGATGGGATGAATTTATTGTAAAGTGTTTTGATTGTACAGTGTTTGTAACTGAAGGCAACCAACTTGCACACAACAATGTCCCCAAAACGTTCATGAAGTGAATGACCAATTATTATTTGGAGAATAAGGCTGTCAAGACATCTTGAAACCTCAACATTCTGACTCTGAGTTCAGAGTGCTACCAACTGAGCAAAGCTGTTTGTTTTCTTCTTTCTGGGATATGCTTCCACAGCCTCCGTAAAGTGAAGGTTATTCATGTATAAACCATGTCAGTGAATGTGCAAGCTTCTGGTCAGAATGACCTAAGGCTGTACCAGTCATTGCTTTTATTCACAGGATCATCATGGGAGCTTGCAGCAAAATTCTGCATAAGACCAAATCATCTAAAAGATGAAAGTCAGATTGAAGGGCGTAGGCAACATTCATTAATCATTTATTACAAACTTTGTTGATAAATATTGTTAATTTAATTGTAAAGTGGCACTCAATGAACAGTTTGTTGCAGTAGCAGTGGATTTTTCTTGAGCGTACATGAGCGCTGATGTACATTTCCTGTGGGAAATAAGATCCTAATAAATGATTAACTGATTTCCATGCTTACTACAGGCTCCACTCTGTGTTACTGTCCTATCCATGACACGGCACAGAGCTTCAATTTAGCTTGACTGTTGCAATAAGATTGTATTTGCCTCGTGCAATATTGTCTAGATTAGCCCTTCGACAGCTGAATTTTTTTAAAAAAATGAAATGACACTTCCAATGCTATAACTTGTTACATAGTGTAAAATTAATTGAATGCCAAGTATGTTCTGTGTGCGCGTAAGATTCATTAGTTTGTCACATATGAGGTAATAGCCTCAGGCATTATACAGTACAGAGAGATGCACATAGCGTTGTTGAATCCCAAAACTACCCGTTAGAACAGTTTAATATTGAGGGGAGAATATTGAGGAATACATTTCATGCCTTTTCAGATTTGCCTCCAATATATAATGCATTTTGTATTGTGTCATCGTATATTCTGAAAGAATGCTGGTTTGTGGCAGGAAAGTGAGCAGAGGAATACAAAAGGAGTACATTTAATCAACTAATATTTTTCAGCTCTTTAAAATTAGTAGATTTCACTAACTGTTGTTCAATTGGTTGTGTAATAACATTTATTCAACCTTCATTTTGGGGGAAAGCCCCAAGTCACTGGTCTGCTCTTCCAGGTCCTGGCGATGAGTCTGTGCTGTCATCAGCAGTGCCCTGGAGGACCACCTGGCTCAGGAACTGGACTCCCCAGAGAGCCACAGAGGGCTGGCTCGATTCTGACTCCATTGCCAAACGGGTCACCTTGGAGCCAATTCAGCTCCAAGGAGACCCTGCTGACCTCTTCTCCCCGCTCCCCCTTCCTACACGGCAATGAGTTATACATTATTTTTGGAGTTTTGTTTTAATTATATGACTATTTGTTTCCTCTGAATTGCTGACACTCATTTTCGGAAGCATCTGGACAAAGATGTGAATGGAGTGCGCATTTGCCCATTCACATTACTTACTTCTGTGTTAGGTATTGCCTAGTTACACTGGAGCTACATGAGTGCTGGAGATGAGGAATTCTGTTTTGCTGCAAGTTCAAGTTGAACTTAAATTGAGTTTGCAGTGGAAATTGCAGTGAAGGGCAGATTTGCATGAATAGAGCAGTTTGTCTCATGTCCTTGGCTTTGAATGTGCTGAAGTTTGAATGTTCTAGCTTCAACGCGCAAAGCATGGAGCCAGCCACAAAGCTTAATGGTAGGAAATACATTGTGTAATACACCGTAAAACTGTAAGGAATGCATTAAAGCAAAATAATTGTCAGTTTACCTTCTTGGTCTTCACTTCTTTCCTTGTTCAATTTATAGCCTGTTGCAGGATTGCGGCAGTCTGTTCCTGAGTGCCTGCAAATAGCTCATTCAGCTGGAATAGATGGTCTTCGTGCTTCCTGTATGAGGTAAGGTGATTCTTTAATTGTAGTTTCACGCCAAATAGAAAAATACAGCGTCTGATGGTTCCAACATTGTATTAAATCATTTTGCAGATGGATTACCAAATATTTTGTGAAGTGTTGGTCTGGAAAAAGCTTTGTTGGTCTTCCAGCAGAACTGCAGAGAGCCTGTTTGACATCTTTAGTCCAAACTATAGTAAGTAACATCACCCAACAGCATATTTCTTCTGATAATCAGAATAATAGTATTGTAAGTGCTTAATGTGTGCAGCGGATCGAGTATCTCAGTCATAAAACACTGGGGAAAATACCTTTGTAGTATGTTTCTCCTTCATGCCCTAAATATAACTTGCATGTCACATCACTATTGTTTGTTCTCTAACAGATAACTTTTGTTTGACAAAGTTAACTTAATCTGAAGGTTAACTAAAGGTTAAAATGGTTAAACTTGGACACATCCTCAGTAAGATGGCTTTGCTTTGCCAAACGCGACGAGAGCAGCCACCTGACAACCCAGGAGTGGGCCCATCAGCCATTTTTTTTTCGCACACCTGATTCTAAAGCAGAGTTTCATTTTCTGGGACCCAAAACTCACCGGTTCACAAGGTCGTATTGTAGCAATATAGAAGTTAATGAAAGTTAACAATGCCTGCAATATTAGCATTTAGACTTGAGACATTCAGGGCAGTCGATCTGTGCCACCAAGCCATACAAGCACTGTGTACGGTCCTTTCAAGCCAAATGGCTTTGAGTAATGTGACATATCAGAGACATTATTTGCACTGCAGCCTTGGTGACCGATTCAGCTGAGTGTAGTCTTTCAAACAAAACTCATCTACGAGGCAATTTCCTGAACGCTACAGACTTAACAGACCAGCTATGAGTCTGAAGATAAAAATTACAGCCTTTGGAATTGAGGATTGAAAGTGTTATTTTGAGAATATATTTTTTTTTCCTGAACAAATTGAGAGGTTATGTGGTATTTCAAAGGGTAAATGAGACCTTGAGTGGTCCTGTTGCTGAAACTTCTGCTCTGATGCCTGGCAGAGTTGAGAAGCATCTAAAATGACAGCCTGTGAAAATATTTTTCAAACATGTGCCCAGTGAAAGTCATGTGGGTTTGTATTTTTTTAAAAAAAATAAACTTAAAGGAAGCAGGTTGCCTTTTCAATATGCATCATCATTGAAAACTGTTACTTACCCATTACATTAGCCTGAGAATGATGGACTGACCTTGGATTCTATTGGGGGGGGAGTGGTGTACAAAAGATTAAAATCTGATGTGTGTTTGGCAGTCTCTGTAAACTGACAATCGTAGTATACTGTACTTGAGTTTGAACGAAAATACTTCTAATAAGGATAAATTTGTTCTTCGGTTGCTGTACGCAAACTGGCTGTCGTGTTTCGCCCACAAAATAGTCAATCCACTTTAAGTACATCCTGTGAAGTGCTTTGAGACTTTTAGACTACGCTGTTTCAAATGCAGGAATTATTTATGTTAAATCATTATCAATTACAATTACTATCAAGGTGCATTACGATTGTTTAGCCAAATAGATTCGCAGTACGTTCCAGTTGATCACAGCTCTTCTTGAAACTCCTCAGAGTGTAGAGAATGTGGTTCTACTGTTAATGGAAAGCCAACGCCTATTATGGAACCTTCCTGAGGTGAAATGGACAGAGCAAACCATTGCTTTGACAAAGGAACTGCAAGATGAATGCGTTAAATTTATTGTGCTGCACTTCCTCAAGACAGTAAGAAGCGAGAGCCTTCTTCCTTTATTGAAGGTAAATTATTGCATTGAGGGAGATTGCTCGATTATTTGGACAGATATGTGAGATCAAGTTTTTATGCTGAGTATTAATCTCCAAATTGTGGGTTTTATTTGTGGGAGGGATCTGGCTTGAAATTTTAAATGCTAAATGCAATCAGTTCTTTACACTACACAATGCGACCTATCATGGTTAAGAGAAATATTTCAACAGGAAAATCTGAATGGAACAGTGGTAAAGCTCACTAGATTGATGGGATGCCGTCTGGTTCATGTGATATCCCCAGGTATCAAGATTCTCAAACACAGCTGTGCATCTATGAGGTATCAAGTGTTTGAAGCTAAGTGCATCCCTGGAGGAAATTAAAGAATCAGCGAGAGAGAGAGAGTGCTCTTTTCAGAGCTGATCTGGGAAGATGTCACTAGAATGGGTGTTTGGTAGGGATGTCTGCCCTGTATTGGCCCACCTAATAGACTAAATAAGAACTCAAATGTAGTTGAGGGTTTGAAGCTTAAAGGCTCGCACGGACCATTAGCGATTATGTTTTAGCTTCATATATAAAGTTTTTTTTTAGCAATTGTTTCGACTCGAATTGTAAACAACAGCACATGCCTTTCTTAAAAAAAATGAGAATTTGAATTGATCTAAAATTAATTCATCATTTGGTTTTTAAATACGAATAATTTTAAAGTTTATATTTAACCTGTTCTATAGCAATACTGAGGGATAGACATTTGTTGTAGACATTGTCTATTCTGGAACACCTTTGCTCCATTATCAAAATCTGTCATGTTGTGATACAGGACAGGGTAATGACTTAGCTTTCTTGGGAACAGGTTCCCTTGGTTTCGCAAGCCCAACCAGACCTTTGGGACCAAATACATTGGAAATATATGTAAATGCAGCGAATGAGCACTCGTCCTGTAATCTACTCACGAATGTTATTTTACTAAATTATTTGCATATGTGACTGAGTTTGCAAATCAAGCTCCAATGTTTCAAAGACTTGTGTGTACACAGAGCTAGGGGGAGGTTCTACCACTGCAAAACAGACAGAAAATAACTTGTGACTTTATTTTCTAGGAGCAGAGGATGAGCAGGAGACCATATCTGGTGGAAAGGATTTTTGCAGCTATTGAACAAAACATCTCGGTAACAGATGGCTGCTTGCAATTTATAGCTGCAGACCTACTGAATAGCCAGGTGGCTTATAAAGAGGTGGTATGTATTTAATCATTCCAGCGTTTAAAATTGAATGGTTGGGGGGAGGGGTGTGGGTTGGTGTCAATTACCAGCAGAACAAAGTAACTGCAGGTAATAAGCAACCTTTTTATATACAGTCCTGTACTTTTTTTTTAAAAAAAGTACAATAGTTTGCTCTTACCGTATTGGATTCACGATTTCTATTTGGGGCTAATTTACCCTTCCACTACTGAAACCCTTCTGATCAATTATTTTTTTAAAAAGAAAGTAGCTTGAATAAAGAGGTTATTTTCGTGAGCCTTTCCATCCCCATCCTGGGAGCAAGAGAAGTTAGTTTGCTAACCTACAGAAATTATTTTGATTCCTATGTGTTATTGAACGTGTGCTGTGTATCAGTCACTTCACTTCCCTGCAGAGAAGTTGACCTCACTCAGACATCAAAAACGACCAGGACATTTAATGCTCATTTATTTCACTGCTTTAAGATACAGCGCTGTGATTTCTGACTTGCACATCAGTAATGCTGCCTTTCCCAGAGCAAGCACCAGACTGAACTGAGCCTGTTCCAGGACTAGACCAGATGATTATACAGGGCTGAATAATGACATCATTGATTTAGCTTGGGGAGTAAGCAGATTCTGTGTGGAATAATGATCGGTTGCCATAGTACTGTGGTTCAGCAGCTCCTCTGATTCGTTCCTTGCACAGGGTTTTGCTTGTGAGACCCAGGCCCTCTATGATAAGCTTTGGACATTTCTGGTTCAGTCTTTCTACGCCGTCCGTCACACACAAGGCTGGAAACTGATGAAGCTGAAAGATCAGGAGCAAATCCAAGCAGGTTCGTATTGCAGGAAAACTGCTTTCGTTTGCCAGGGATAGAGGGTTCTCGGCTACTAAATTGTGCTTTCTTTTTTTTCAAAAAAAGAAAAAAGATCTTGTACGATTTTCTTTGTTCTCCAGAGCAAGTGTGATTGTGAGTTGGATTTGCCTTGTGTCGTTTTGAATTGCAGCTTGTGTTTTCCCACAAGCTTCCACCCAAAAAAATTCAGTGAATTTGTTGAGTAACCATTAACTTGGGGTGGGGGTGGGGGGTGTTAACCTTCTGAGTAAATACTATCATTGATCAATTTCCTTGCAATTTAAATAGGACAAGGTAGCAAAATGTGTGCAGTGATATGTGGTGGGTTGTACCCTTGCACCTTTTTTTTTCTGTGCTTTAAGAAAAGCAAAGTAACAGAAGCCAGAGCCAAATACAGATTTAGTCCTTTTCACAATTTGCTTGATTAGAAAGGTCATAGAAATCTTAACACAGCAATGCTGCTGTGGTTTGACGTTGCACGTTCGGCAGGTTTATATTCTGGTTTAGTGTTTTGAACAGGTTATGAGTCTCGATTTTATTTTTAAGAGTGCCTGCCCAGTGTCCCGTTACTAATGCAAGGTAAGATGTATTTAAGGACCTGCAAGATTATTTATTAGTTCTAAGGCGGCATGTTCTACTCGGGTGAGTATGTGCCAATATCGGCGCATTCATCAATCTGGTTATATTGCTTGATATGGACGTGAATGTTGTAAAGTCTGTGGTGGGTGTGAGGACGTGGAAGATTCTGTCCTGATGCCTGATTTCTTCATGCTACAGAAGAAACTAAAGTAGATACAAACACCATTGTATTAAGTGGGCAATTTTCTATTTCAGCTGCACTGAAGTCTTAATGAGGCAGAGGTTTAGAGAAAACTACAGTCAACCCTGAATGTAATTGATGAACCAGTTTACCACACCGAGCATTTCTTTTTAATGATTTTCTTGATTTCAAATCTTCAGGATATATTGAATTGTGCACGTGTGTGGAATTGGGATCCACTAGAGAACTGGGTGCTGAAGTAGTTAGTTTAGTTAGTTAATGTACTGATCACTAGCTTAGAGAGAATTTAAATGTATAATTTAAATGTAAATTCCCTCTCAGGTAGTGATCAGAATGTGCCAGAATCTAATGCAGCTCCATTCTCGTTGTGGTCTGTTGTCTCCACATCTGGTAATGCATCAAATTCCTGCAATCCCTATCTTTGGCATCACTGTAGCTGTCTGCAGATGATTTAGTGTGTTCCATCTTACGAATTCCGATCGACTGGAGTTTGTTGAGGTGTAATGGGTGTGTTTATCCAACCTGGAAACCAGGAGCAAATGGTGACACATTCAATCTACATGGGAACGCTTCTCACTTACAATGTAAATGTGCAGCAGTTTGTTCTGTGTGAAATAGAATTAAAGTTATGTTAGTTCCAAATTAGGACATTTCAAAGTTGCACTGCAGCTCAGCTATACAGACTGGCAAGGCACCAGCTTTGTGCTGAGCTAGCTGATCTGAGCCAGGGCAATATTTGTGTTAACATCCTCTGCATTCTGTGATGAGAGGGAAATCAGTTACGTTTGATCATTTTACAATAGCCTCTCCTGGAGGTTGCAGGTGTGTGCATTCAAGACAGTCTTCAATGTCCCCTGATGGAACAGCCAGCAAAAATCTCCATCAGGTTTGAGGTGAGGTACTGGCAGGTGGCAGGCACCTGTGAAACTGTACTACAATAGAAGGAAAAAAAGGAATGAAAATCATTAAGGAGAAGAGAGGGTTGATACATAATAATAATAATAATCTTTACATTTGATATAGCGCCTTATCACGTCTTCGATATGTCTCAAACCGCTTCACAGAATATACTGCAAAGTGAATTGGCTGTATATTTTGTGGGCGAAACGCGGCAGCCAATTGCGCACAGCAGTGTCCCACAAACAGTCGTGGATTGAGTGACCAAATTTCATACAAGTGATAATCCTCACACCGTACCAATAATTTCTATCCTTGAACTGTCCCAAGCCAAACAGCAAGCCGGACAAGCTGTAAACTCACCACAAATGTCTGCATAAAAGATACAGACTTCAGTTTATTTGCCCCCGTATTAACCACTTGACAACACATGTGGGGTGTGAGGCCAAGCTGTGATAGATGTAGTTAGGCATAGCCACCAGGTTGGGGATTTTGTTTCCTGAGCAGCACTAGAGATCTGACCCAGCTAAGTATGGGGTTAGCGAAAGACACACAGGCGGTTTGAGTGGTAGAGAAAGAGGAGCACATCCATGCATACATACAAGCATCCAGAGAGAGAGAGAGAGCGATCTGATATCTGCACTGTTTTGATATTCACAATGCCAATTAATAACAGTGCCAATTAATGTGGATATCAGGTTCTCTCCTGTAATTACCATTTTCATGTTTTAAGCTTGTTCAACAATCCTCTCAATTTTTCAGCACATCACATATAATTTATTGCTGATACCAACTAGTTTTCAAGGTTATGAAATCCCTCTATGTATACACATTTGTCTCCAGACAAAGCAAGGGGGAGCAGAGGAGGCAGAAGGCAAACAGAATTGAACCCGTGCCACCTACCTTATTAAAAGGTTGCTTCATTGTTCAAACGAAAGACTTTAGCTTAAAATATTCCTGCTAAACCCTGGCATTAAAATGTTGCGGAATATTTACTGAACCGTTCTGTGAAAGCTACCAAAAAAATCACCCTCAAATAAAGCGCAAGATCAATTTCATGTTCTCATCTATTAATCAAGTGTGAAAAAACACAGATTTTACAAAACTGATGCAAGTAGAAGCAGTTTTTTAAAACACTGCGGTGTCTGCTCATTTAACAATAAGACTTTTGTCTTTTTTCAAGAATAGAGTGAACTATTCATGAAATTTACATTGCAATGATTCACTTGTCAAGGAATTGCAATTTTGCAATAATTTTAGAGCATGAAAAGTGATGCGAGACAGTAAAACAGTTGGCTTTTCAACTGATATTAATTCCACAAGTGAAACTAATGGGTTTTCAGTATGCTGAACTATTAAAAAGAAAACAGTGCAGATTTGTAGCAATCATTTAATTTTCATAAAGAATCCTCTTGGTTTTTATTGTCCTTTGCTGTTGTGTTTGTGACTTTGTGTCCCTTTGCATCTTGCAACCAAATAAAAGGATGGATTTAGCACAGTGACAATAAGCCTGGGATATACCGAGGTCTACTAATGGGAGGAGTGGTTTTATTGAGAAATAATGCATTGTTTTACAAGCATAATAACAATAAAATTACTATTAGTTATACTGGGTTGTTGAGCTTAATAATGAGCAGAGAATATTTCTCTGCTCTTTATTAAGCTCAACTGAATTGAAATGAAATTGGGTCTCAGCATGAGGCAATTGTTTTGTCTGGAGACTGACCACTGAATAATGCAGTTCAGCTTCAAGAAAGTTTGTCTGAAGTGCAGTCTCTTGTGACCCATGCAGTGTATTTCAGGCTAGACTGTTGAACGCTCCGAACGCAGTAAACTGTTTCTGTTGGATGTTCTTTGAACCAGTATTGAGAATGTATTAATTCAGTAATTGAATTAACCTAATTCTAGCTGAACCTGGTCTTGGCATTTCACCATTTTCCCAAAACTGACATTACTTGCTTCATTTTAAGTCTTGATTATTCAGATGGTTAAAGTATGTGTAAACTTGTAGTAATGGAAATTCATAATGGAAAAACCATGTTAACTATCTGTTTGAACGATTGACATAAAATTAAATTTAAAATGAATATTACTGAAGTTGGATTTTGCTTTCAAATAAAACATTTTGTTAAGTTTTGCACTATGCCCATGTATAGTGGGTATGAGAGAGAGAAATGCCAGGGTTATGCTACTAGATATGTAGTGTTATAGTCACACAATCCTGGAGTTTAAACCCTATTTTATTGACGGTAGATGCACAACACACTGGGAATTGTCTTCTATATATATTGATGTGAACCCTCTTATCCATTGCAGCCCAAAGCATCAACACTAACAATTAGGGAAGGGTTAATTGCAGTCCCACAAAATATTTACTCCCAAAAGATCTGGTAAATTCCTTATGACAGCTCAAAGATATGGGCTCTTTATCTTCTAAATGTTGGTTAGGCTATTGCCAAATGGTAAAGCATATTTTCTTCTGCAGATCAGACCACTAACATTTTATCACGACTGACCAGGTATGCCCAGAACTGTGCAGAAGGTGCACTCCATGCCACACACCTATGTGGGATGAAAAGGCATCTGTGCAGCGTCTGTATCCGAGGCTTCACCCTGCTCCAAATTGAAACAAGTGGGCAAATTGCCATTCTCATCAGGAAGCAGGTGACCCAGATCGGACTCCCAACCTGCTTCAGCAGAGCGAGACTTTCCTGATCACTTTTGATGGCTGGATGATCGTTTAAAGCTATCCTCTTCTTTTTCCGCCCATGTGTTCAGATGAGTTAGCACCAAGTCCAAAGCCTATTCCTTCCCCTGCCTAAAATGTGCCAATTAGAAGATATTGGAAACGAATCTAAATCAATTGTAGCCTTTGTTCTAAAAAAGGAACAGCATTTGGGCCATTATTTATCCATCTGTCAGTGTGCATCCATTTTGGTAGCCTTCAAATTCTTTTACTAGCGGTGCTAACTTTAACAAACCTGGGGAAATGGATGCTGGTCCTTTTTGTACGGGAGAGTAATAAATCCTTCCTATTACAGTGGCTTTAAATGTGGTTTATTTTAAGTGCATAGCCTATTTAGGCTTATCATTGAATAAACAATGTTTATGAATATTTACATACCTAACAATTAATTCAATCTTTTCAGCTGCTCTTGACAAGGGAGATGATAGAAAACTTGGCAGAAAACCAACCTTGACTAGTTCGCAGGTAACCTAATGTCAGCAGGGTCATTTTCTAGTTTGCTTTGAATAAAAATCTCGTATAGTTAAGACTCACTAAATTAGATTTTAAAATGCAAGGATTACTACACCTCATCTATCTAATTTTCATGTTACAAAAACATATTGAATGAATCTAAACCTTTATGTTGTGATTTGAGTAGATTCTCATGGATTTATCGTCATAACCTATTAAGGAATTGTGTAAATAGAGAATACATAAACCAGCATTGCCTAACAACTGGACAGTTATTTTTTTCAGAAGCAATGTCTCTCGATGCCAGATCTCACTGTCTCTCTGTCTTATGCCACAGCAAAAAAAAGGTTCTTTGAGTAATTCTACATTAGAAGTGACAGAAAAAGTGTGTAGAGAGGGGAAGCCTGCACGATTGCCAAATACATCCGTGTTCAGAAGTCAACTATCTGGTATTTCCAAAATGAAGTCCGAAAGTTTGGGAGCATCGGTCCATTCACCTATTGGTGCTCGCAGTACAACAAGCTCTGCAAAGAAAGTCGAAGCAAAAGGAAAGGACAAGGAAGTTACAAAAGCAAGTGATAAAACATTAAAAAATGGGAAAGCCGGTGAAAAGAGCAGCTGTGCAAAGTTAAACACTGTCACAAAAACACGAGTGGAGACTAAGACAAAAAGTGAAAGCTCCATCAGTAAAATAAAAGGACGCAGTGACACTCCATCCTCAAATTTGCGGGCCGGTTCAACACCTGTAAGTAAAGGGGTCAACGGACAGGCTGGACATTTAAGTTTGGGTGCACGCCCCAAAGTACCTCACAATTTGCCCAACGTACACACAAAATCAGGAAAGCTGCTGAAAAAACCTGTTCGACCAGAAACCTCACAGACGGATAAAAATGAGACCATGTCTAACTCTGACAAGTTGGAACCGGAAAGCAAGGATGCGGGTGCCAGTACATGTCAGAATAGTAATGGATTGCAAGACAAGAAGATAGTGGGTGAAAAGAAAATTGCTGACAAGAAAACGTCCTCTGATGATAGTCCAATTGGAAGTCCTGCCCGGAAGACTGTAAAGGCCTCAGGTAACCAGAAGGTTTCCACAGCAGGTTCGTTTTATTTTATTTAATTCACCATTTTTGCTGTCATCCACTATATCTTTCTATTGCTTCACTGTCATTCTTCAGTTAGAGGAACTACGCCATCAGATTCTATCAGTGCCATTTTGCAGCATCGGAAGAGGGATGCTCAGTCAAGTCAGCTTTGACTCACTGCTTTAATTTGCTTTCCCCTCTCTCCCCCACATAGTGCTCAACAATGATCTGCTGTATTCAGTAGCAAGGCACATCTCAAGACCCCCTCCTCTTTGACCATGTCTTTGGCTATCCTCCCTGCCCTTCATTCTTCCTTACCCCAATTCTCTTCCCCCGCCCCCCCGGCTCGGGTCCAAATCCCTGGCTGTCCAACTCCTTGAGACGTCCTACTGACATGAAAGGCACCACACAAATGTAATTTTGTATTGTAAGTGCCTGGGAGGAGCTGTATTCAAATGCCATTGAGAGTCAGACTGAAATATCTGTATAATAGTCCAGCACTGGTTCACTGGAACCACACCCGAAACTTCAGTATTTTAATAAGTATAGGAAACCTGTTCCCTAAAGTAATAGCAGGCGGAAATGTTACAGTAATGGTAACATGTCTGTTTTGAACAGCCTACGCTGCAGGCTGGCCCTAACCAGCTTACTCAGTGGAATTCTTATCTCCATTTGCATTTACATCAAAAACACCACCTGCTCAGCGACCTGATCATAATTTAATTGGTCATCTCTAATTTTAGTTCTCCAGTTCCAAAGGTAAATGGGAGCAGCTTGATGCAAAAAATTTTTTTTGAGGCTTCAGCATCAAAGGAGCATTTTGTTTTTCTATTTTACAGCGAGTAGACCAGCAAGTGTTACCAAAGCAACAAAGTCAGCTTCATTAAAGTCCAGCAAGCCTGTAACTAGCAGGTGAGTTGTGTGTGAATCACGAAAGTATTTTTTTCCCTTAAATGCATGCAAACTACTGTATGCTCAAAGATGTACAGACATTAATTTAAAATACTAGATCACATTGACGGCAATACATTTTAAAGCATGATGTTACAACAACAAAATCACATTTGTATAGCGCCGTTCATGTCGGGAGGACGTCCCAAGGCGCTGGACAATCAGTGTTTCAGAGCCGAGCTGAGGGTCTGGAACGAGGAGGGTGGAGGGGAGGGTGGGAAGGAGGGTGACCGAAGGCATGGTTGAAGAGAAGGGTCTTGAGATGTATCTTGAAGGAGGTATGGGAGGGGGCGAAGCAGAGGGACTGTAGGTGACAATACAAGTAGAAATTGAAATACTTGAATATTATGATGGTCTATTTACTGTAACAATATTGAAAAAGAAACTCGTCTCCAAAGCATTACCTGATTGACAAGGTCACATTTGCTGCAAGCTAAATACTGTATGCTCTCGTATAGAATTCAAAGAAAAACTATTGACCCTGGAAATCTGAAATAAAAACAGGCAAAGCTGGGAATCCACAGCATGTTGACCAGAAAAAAAGGCAGGTCACAGTTGCAAGTTGCATCTTTCCTGAATGGATCCCTCCTAATCTTTCTCTTTTAGATCCTGATGGAACTGATGTGGATTTCCAGCAGTTTCCGCTTTTATTTTCATGTTTTGTTTTCCTATGGTGCCCTCTGCTGGGACTTTACTAAAGATTTAGGAGGAGATTAATTTTGAGCACCACAGTTTACTTGAAGCTGAAGAAGTGCTTATAATTCCCCAAATGGTTTCGTTTTAAATATGTGCAAAGAATTAGAACTAAATGAAATTAAGATAGTTTACAAATGGTGCAAATTTATCAATTCCATTTGGAGTAAAAAATTCTCCGCACATTATTTCAGTTGAAGTAATTTAGAAGAAAATAAGTTGGAAAATAGACTGCAACATCCCCACTGAACTAAGTATGAGTCTCGGTAATTGAATGCTTTCCAAAGCATTAATTCTGTAGTTAAGGAAGATGCCATATATATTTAAATATTGAACTTAGCCAAGCTTCTGTTTGGGCTTTAGCCTAAGTAGTCTTATAGGAGCAAAAGATCTTTGGGACTAGGTAGGGAAAGTACTTGAGGGACACAAAAAAGTGTTACAAATGACGCTATAATATTGTGTGTTGGAACTTCTATTCATTGTGCTAAGTGGTATGACATGGAATTGCACTTTTGTTTCCCCACGGAGGTTGGTTGTTTGGCACAAAGACCCCAGATAGATTGTATAGAGGGGAAATCAAAAAAAAGGAAAACAAAGTTAGAAAATAAAATCTATTATTCAATTCATGTCTGCTTCAGATTTTCACAATACTTCCCTACAGAAAGTAAGTGGTTTCCTCTGATTTAAAAGTACATATTGAAATTGAAATAAAAATACTTTCATTGATTGGATCCCATTTTCCATCCAAGTGTGGATTTGGCTCAAACATCTCTATTCATGAAACCTTCATGTTTTATTCCAGTTTGGCTTGCATCCAAAATGGTCTTAATGATGTACATAGTTGGTTTCCAAAACAGAGCATTGATTGTAATTTTACACGGTAAGAAACATGTATATGCATTTAACTGTGGGCTCATTGTGTTGCTTTACAACTAATAATAATAATAATCCTTGCATTTAATATAGCGCTTTTCACATTGGGAGGATGTCCCAAAGCGCTTCACAGATTGAAAATGACCAATTTATTATTGTTTTTGGTTTGGGAGGGATTATTATTAGGTGTGTGGAGTAAGGAAACTTGCCCAAGGTTTCGCCCTGTGCCTGGAATTGAACTCAGGTCTCTCGCTTGCAAAGCGAGTGCTCTAACCACTGAGCTACAGGACTCCAATGCAGTTTAACAAATAATTTTTTTTACAAGAAATTATTTTTTTTGTTCTTGTAGTGCACCAAATAAACAGAAGATACAGAGTCGAGATGAAGGAATGTCACATGTGAAGAAAACCTGGAATAGCAGCAACAACACCGCAACTCAACAAAGAGCAAAGAGCTCAGCAGGAACATCAGTCAGAACCAAAGGTATCAGTTATGGGCTTCCTCAGTGGGGGGGTTTAAAACCTAGAGTAAGCATTTTAAGAAGCTCACAAACTGAAACAAAAATGGTTTTAAGGATGAATAATAATAAAATGATAATCTAAAAGGAAAGCCAAATTAATTTGAATTGGAAAATTTAACATTAAAAAAAGCCTTAATTTTTAGTGTGTATTTATGAAATGCTTGATTTTCAAATTGGCCGGGATACAAGGAGAAAGAAACACCCTCCTTTTTTCGAATGGTGCCATGATACAATAATTCAAATATATAAACATCTTAATGAAATATCTAAGATATGAAGTTTTTATTTGTAACTCCAGCTCCTTTTCTGTGTAACTTTAGATCCAAAGGGAGTTGCAGTGTGTTCAGAAAAGATGGGTCCAAATTCAGGCCAGAACGATGCATTAAAGCAAACTCCAAAAGCTACGAGTTCTGAAAAAGCAGTCGTCACCGAAACACTTGTAAAAACTAACACGAAACAAGTCAAAACAACTGCTCACACTGCAACAAAACCAATTACGAAGAGATTGACACAAACTGGCCCTGCTAGTCCAAAGACAGCTGTGAGCTCAAGTAAGGTTGCACTGAAAGAGAAAAATGTCTCGATGCCCAGTGTAAGAAAACCTAAATTGCTTACATCTACTAAAAAATCATCATCTGGTGTGAAACGTCCTACCTCCAAATGCCCTCCTGACAAGGCATCTCCGAATGATTCAAGTCATGATGTGAAAAGTGCAGCAGAGGCTGATAATGAAGCTGGTTCTGTTGAGGAAAACCATCAAATGAGCACAGTCTGTCAGTTGGAACATTTACTGAATGCAGAGGTACCGATGAGTGCAGCGCAGAACACGAATGTGTTCAGTGAAGGAGAGAGCAATGTTGGGTGTCTACCTTCATATCAAATAACGGACACACGTAGTCCCTCTGTGAAGGGGAATGGTTACATGCCCGAACCATCCCAGACAACTCTGATTGCTCAAGAAATGTTAGTAACAAGTAATACAGAAGATGGTGAAAAGTCTGGAATATTGTGGGCTTCTGAAGACATTGCAAAACCATGTGTAAAGTCAAATCTATGTGCAACTCAAGACCAACCTGCAATCACAACACAAAAAGGGTTTGCAAATGGCAGAATCGACTTTGCTCATGAAATAAAGCCGCAAGTTTTTAATGAATGTGACAAAACAACTGAAGGTCAGCTCGGAAAAGGAGAGGTTTGTGCTGAAGACAGTAAAACTGGACTCCTTTCAGATGGCATAAATGGCTCGCAGGCTCTTGTAACAAAAGTAAATGACAATTTATCTGGACTAAAAATGACAGATGTAAGTATACCATCTCATTCGTTTGAGCTAACCAGTGGCGCTGTGGAAGTCATTGTTGAAGTGCAGCATGAATCGGCCATGAAATCTAGTTTAAACCAAGGGGAAGAGCAGGTTGTGTCAGATTCACCAAAAGAAATGAACACCGAAGAGATCCCAGAAAGAGAGGATTCAGACATTCCCATAGCGGAATCTTGGAATTTAACTGCAGAAACCTCTCCAGCTTCAGATAACTCTTGCCCAAAGCAAAGCCCGGATACAGACACTGGGAGTGCAACAACTTCATCTGATGATATCAAACCTAACTCCGAGGACTATGATGCTGGTGGTTCACAAGATGATGATGGGTCGAATGAGCGAGGGGTTTCCAAGTGCAGCACAGTGATATGCCATGATTTTCTGGGGAGAAGCAGCAGTGACACAAGTACACCAGAGGAACTCAAGGAGTATGACAGCGGATTAAAAGTAGAAGTCAAATTGAAAGATAAGGAAGACACTCGTGGTCCGACCCGAGGTATTCGTACGAAAGATACTGTAACTAATTGCCCTATTGACGTCTCTTATCAAGAGCATGCAGAGACCGAGGAAGGTGATCTGGAGGAGACTGCACCAACCAGCGTTGGGAAAGTCGATGCTGTCTCAGACGTCTTGTCTTCTTGTGAAGTGACTGAAGAAGACAAGTCGGAAGCTGAGAATCCAGAGGAAATCTTTCCTCCTCCTGTTCCTCCTCCACCTCCCCCTGACCAGGGCTTTTACCACTTTCAGGGTATTGATAACTTGGCTTTTGAAGACATAACGGAAAATGAGACGGAGGTTACGAACTTTACCTCGGCTGCAAATTTCAAGCGTTCCGTTTTACTCTCGGTGGATGAGTGTGAGGAATTAGGTTCTGACGAGGCAGAGGCTGAAACTCCCCCGGCATGTTCTCTAGATTCTCTGACTCCCTCTGATGTATTTGATGGCACTGCCCATGATGGTAGTCACCAACTTCATGGCAAAACATATTATTCCCGGTATTCACTAGAAATTGAAGATGAATTTCTGGACTATGATCAGCAAGACCAGAAGAAGAATAAAGACAAGTTGGGAATGCCCAGTACTGAACTTGCTGCAGATGGTACAAGTAGGGAAGGTAAAGATGCACCACTGGTTACTCCAACAAAATTAGAACAAGCTAAGACAGTCCATAGCGCCCCAGCCAGTCATGATCTGCCTGCTCAATCACTCTGTGCAGGTGAAAATCAGCTTGTAGACAAAGACCAGATGGTACCAATCGTGCTAGAAAGCCAGTGCAAGAATATAATCTACAGCCAAACACCTGGAGGTGACGGTAGACCTCAGGAAAGACCCTGCCATTTACAGCTCAGTCAAGTAGAACATGCTTCCATTGGACACAGTGGCAGCATTGCAGAAGACGACCCTGATTCAAGTGAGCATTTAGTTGACATGGAAAAAGGGCATGTGCAAGGGTACTCCCCAGCATCAAGTGATCAAACTAAGGGGAGCGAGGGCCTGCAGGTGTGGGGGGGGGGGGGGAGCGAGGGCCTGCAGGTGTGTGGGGGGGGGAGCGAGGGCCTGCAGGTGGGGGGGGGGGGGCTGCAGGTGTGGGGGGGGGGAGCGAGGGCCTGCAGGTGTGGGGGGGAGCGAGGGCCTGCAGGTGTGGGGGGGAGCGAGGGCCTGCAGGTGTGGGGGGGGGAGCGAGGGCCTGCAGGTGGGGGGGGGGGGGCGAGGCCTGCAGGTGTGGGGGGGGGAGCGAGGGCCTGCAGGTGTGGGGGGGGGGGGAGCGAGGGCCTGCAGGTGTGGGGGGGGGGGAGCGAGGCCTGCTGTGTGGGGGGGGGGCGAGGGCCTGCAGGTGTGGGGGGGGGGGGGGGCGAGGGCCTGCAGGTGTGGGGGGGGGGAGCGAGGGCCGGGCATTAGGTACCACACCCCCAGATAACTGCGGGCTGTAAACCCATCAGCTGTTACTAGTTCAGGGCACCTGGTGCACACTGGAAGCATCTCTAGTCCATGCGGTGCTCGGTTGGTGACTGACTGAAGCCATTGGTACAACAACCACCGCAACCAAATTACATTTTGTAAAGCGTCTTTCACGTCGGGAGCGCCTTCCAAGGCACTGGACAGACAGAGTTACGGACCTTGCGTTGTTGGTTCCTTTTGTTTATTATTATTATTATTATACGCAACTGTTTCGCCCGCAGGCGGGTTGATTGTTCTGCTGATTAATTCCCTTTCCTTCCTGCCTGCCTGCATTTTGGTGTTCTTTCTCCAGCATCACGAGGTCGTTGCATCTTTATCCAGTCAACGCCAGAGAATTAGGTTCTCTGACTCGGTAGTGGATGGATCAATCATTTTCCCACTTTCTGGTATGTTTTGATTAAACCGTAAATAATATAATTCTACAAGTAATAACGCTCGTAAGGCAAAATTACACATTTTTGTTGGATCACACATTTCACAAGAATTTATATGATCTTTCAACTGGGCTATTTTCTGCCTTTCGTTCCCTGGTCAAAAATACGAGCGATTGATTGGACTATTGTCATTGCAAGTGAAAGATTAAACATTTGAAATGTTTCATTGAAAAAATACATTGTATTTATGTTTTCCTGTTTTGATAAGGACAAGACAGAAATGTTAATACAACAAATTCGAAGAAAAAAAATGGTGTGGTTATAAATCAAATTTCATGTTGGTTGCACATGTGTAAACTAAGCGTAGAATTTGCAGTTGTTGTTACAGTTGACACCACTAATAGTTTTTTGTATTTTTAGGCAAACATTCCATGAAATAATAATGCAAATTCTACCCCTCAAAATGAAGTGAGATATAGTTCTAAGGGCTTTATCAACCTATCTATAATTAAAACATGTCTAATTTAGTGGAGAAAATAATATTAACACGGATCACTTATGGTTTAAAAAAAACTGAAGATGCTGTCTCACCAGCTACTGTAAGCGAGGCATTTATTCCTCATGAAACAAACTCTTTTAAAAAGACTTTTAACTTCATCCATGGTACACAGCAAAAATCAAAGGCCACAATATTTGGAATCGTGCATTTGCATTATTCTTGTGACTATTTCTATTTAAACGATAAATTCAGAAGTATACTGTATAAGCATCTTTCTATTGCATACTTCACAATAGAAATAGATGTTTTGCAAACACATTTTCTAGACAGATTTTCGTGAAATGAGTGAAACAATAATTTTGTTTGAAATTTCCTCAGGTGTTGCCTTTATTATAGCAGAAGTTCAAGATCTCTCCAACAATTCTGCAGGAAGAAAGTTGACAGAGCAAATTGAACGGTTTGCCCATATTCACCGAAATAGTTTCCTGCTTCTTGTTGCAGCACTCTTTGGTTCTGAAGAATGGGACATACTATATAAATTACAGCAAAGGTACTTTATATGGTATTAGCAGGCTACAATACAAATTGTAGGTATTGGTTTGTTTACAATACAAAAGTAACTTATTTGTGTAAAGGTTATCTACTCAAACTAGTTAATACTTCTGAAGAGGATGCAGAATTTTGGATTAAAAATTATGTTGTGAGTAGTAATTACTGCTAGAAATGTACATTTAAACCATTTGTATAAATCCAAAACTAGTACATCTGGCACACACCATTCTAGTGAAAGAGTGAGTACAATAATACCCTGGGCTTCCATATATTCAAAAAAACGAATTTATAAGCAGAGCAACCTTCCCTCAGGGAATATGTGCATATTATAATTAATAAAAAAATCAAAGACCAACTGTATTGTCGTGAGCTTTTATATTTTTTTTGTTCAATATTGGAATAAATGTAAATAGCAAAATATACTGCTGCTCACGCATTTCATTTATTTATTTTATTCTTATGTAGATTTCTAGGTGGTAATCTAAGGATCATACCAATACACAATGTTGGTGATATGGTCAAAAGCATGGTAACCATTGCCAAGGTTAGTATACCTCAAATTTCTGAACTTTTGAGAATGTTAAAACGCTGTATGCTGATTTGTATGTTAATACATAGTATGACCAATACTGTGTACACTAAGATTCTTAAACTATTCATTTAGAAATCGTAAAAGCTTCAGATATATACCAATTATTCGGGTGAAGTTCTGATTATTGCTCTATTAATGTTACATAAATGATCAATGATTCAAACATTTATTCCTTATGAAGGCGACATGTAAGCCACACGTGGATAGTGTTCGTGATCGCATTGCCATGGCCCGAGCTCAGATTATAGAATGCAGTCCTGTCTGGGAGATGCTTCGCAAACAGCAAAAATGAAATGCAGTTTTATGCACATAAAACTAGCAACTGTGAACCAGGTGCTACTGATACGAATTATCTCCTGTCATATAAATGTATTTTGAACTTTTTTCAGTGAAGCAACTAATTTATAGCACTTGTAACTCGGATTGTATTATTAAAAAGTTGGAATTTCAAACCAATTTGTTGTAGCAATGTCATTATTGTTTTCTATTACAACACCAATTTTGGTAGGTCTTTGAGGTGTATCATCAGTTGAAATAAGTATTCATTTGATTTTGAACAGACAATCACATTCTAAGATATAATGCATTTATTGCACTTATTTGGCATGTGATAGTTGAGTGAGGAATATGGGCATTTACACTATGTATGAAATAGTTTCATATCCAAACAGAGGGTGTGTTTTTAAAAAATGGGGAAATTGGTTTATGGTTCTTGTGAGTTATTGGGTTGATATCAAATTGCATTTTTTAATTCAATAATAACTATATACTATTGCCTACAAGTTTATTTTAAAGGGTGTTTGACAATGATAACCCATCTTTATTTCAGACCAATTAAGATGATTTGGGATGAATTAACAATTTGTCACCTTAGGTAGTCATCTAGTTTGAGGTAAATGCAATTGTATAATGTGTTTTTCCCTATGTAAGGCTATGCATTCTTTTTGTTTTTTCCTCTGGCCCTTTCCTGATATCCCCAGGTCATTCATCAACTTCAGCAAAACTGATGTTGAGTATTTGGAGTTATCCTGACTGAGAATATTTTTTTCAGAAATGAGTTAAACAAGACAATACTGTTCAGTAGTTTGCCACTGTAGAAAAAGTCAAAACTATTACAGAATTCTTGCACTACCATCTAATAAATCTACAACACTACATTGTCCCCAGTTCTGGTTTTTACTTTGGGGTCCGTTAGCTCTTCTATTCGTGCCAGTACACTTTCCATGAGATCGAATGTGTAGATAGCTGACCGTAGAACCTGAAATGACAGCAAATTATTAGGGATAAAATAACAAGTTCAATGCTGCATTGAAGCAGGAAAAATATTTCATCTTCAGCAATAAGTTCAGGATAGATAAAATGATGAAGTAGTTACCTCCAATTGCATTGATATGGTCATTTTAGGTAGTTTCTTACCACCAACTGTTAAGGAACATTGGGTTTCACTATGCGGAGCACCTGCAATTATTAATAAAATCAGATGGTAACTTTTGAATTGATGACCTATAAATCTTACTACCCTTTTTTTAAAAAAACTTTTTCCATCTTACCCAAATGGGTTTTCTGTGAGCCCACATGCTAAATGCCGATGACAAGTTAATCAGCATCAAAACAGATCTTTAATCCTGTTGAAGTTACTTTATTCAAACAACAAACCTTTGATTTTCTTGTTTTCCTCTTTGGTTCTGATTTCTGCTTCATAATGAGCCTTTGACATATTCAAACCTGTGCGTAGTGGATGTAAGAAATTTTCAATCCAAAAAAGATCAGTCCATATTCCAGTCTGCAAAAGATGAAAGAAAGAATAACAAACATGAATCATGCATATTAAGATGGACGTAAATCAAATGATTAAAAGTATTAATCCCATTTATTTCATAATATACATTTTAACATTATGCTAAATAAAAATGAACAAAAAGATAAAGACTTATTTATTTAACATTTATACTATACAAAACTCCTTGGTGACCAGCTAGTTGAGTACCCAGTAATTGGTCAGCTAAAAGAAAGTAAAAAGGTAAAGAAAAACTAAAGATGAGTGGGGAAAGGGATCCTATATTTTCAGCTCCTTTGTTGCAGTTTTTCCTCTCTGTTCAGTGAGATTGGTTGCAATCTTACAAGTATTTTCATTTATTTCTTTATATTGTATGTCACCATCAGATGATTTAAAAATAAATAGGACTTGTGCTACATATCTAAATATTGTAAAATATTGTTTCCACTTAATAGTCAATAACACGTTCCTATTGATTAAATATTATGTGATTAGTTTTTTTGTCAAAATAATTTACTTACCTGATTCTGCCATTCATTATCCCTGATTACCAGATACCTTAGGAGGTTGAGTGAAGCCATGATCCTAGTATAAAGTTGGTTTTAAAAAAAACAAGTTGGACAGTTTTCAAAAATGAACAAATTCCTGTAGGATACAGATTTGTGGCTACATTTCCCCATATATTGAGATCTTACTTTAGTTCTTCCAGAGACTAATTAATGAGAATTCTGAATGTACAATAATGAGAAAAGTTACTTTTTTCATCCCTCCTACCCTACCACTCAACTATTTCTATTTTTACATCGCCTCGTGCTATTCTCAGATGGAGAAGGTGCATAAGCAAACTGCTCATATCTCTCACAATACAGCAGCCAACCAGATACTCAGTGACTTGTCCGCCAATTTTTCCTTCGAGTCTGGCTTCCACACCACACAAGTTTGGGGACTTAGCAAAGAAACTCACTGATTGAATTGATGGTACACTATAGCATATAAAATAACTAGCTGTTTAGTTATTTTAAGCAGTCAAATGTCACTTTCCAGGAGTACTGAATCTTACCTGTCTGAGTTCTGAAGCAAGTCTGTTTCTGCTCCTTCAGGAAGTGAAAGGACTGAATGAAGAAGAGTGATCAGATGTGGATCTGTGCAGTGAAAATCAGCTTGTAGACAAAGACCAGATGGTACCAATCGTGCTAGAAAGCCAGTGCAAGAATATAATCTACAGCCAAACACCTGGAGGTGACGGTAGACCTCAGGAAAGACCCTGCCATTTACAGCTCAGTCAAGTAGAACATGCTTCCATTGGACACAGTGGCAGCATTGCAGAAGACGACCCTGATTCAAGTGAGCATTTAGTTGACATGGAAAAAGGGCATGTGCAAGGGTACTCCCCAGCATCAAGTGATCAAACTAA